>NW_021637384.1:0-28255 GCF_004799145.2 Neltuma alba
TATTTTAAAAAAATTGAATTATGCTACTTATGCTTCAAGAAATTAAATTTTCAGCCTATATAAATGTATCTAGATCTGTTGGTAAAAATAATACTTCCGTATGGTATTCAGACTCAATAAAAATATGTGATAAAACAGACAAATGGATTTCGATAATGATTACACATGGGAATATCTGGATAGTGATGAGTGGTTTTAAATTTTATTCCTTCATATAGGACCTAATAATTATGATTTTGGTTTTAAATATAAGCATATTTTTTATATTTATCAATTTTTTCTAAATTATTCCTATGAATACTCTCTCAACCATAATCAAGTAGAAGAGTGAAGAGATAATATTAAGAAAGATGATTATAGTGTTTTAGAAAAAACATATCATATTTCTTGTAATTAATTAACTTCCCTAACTTTCTTAATCTAATCAAATTAGTTACATAGGTCTTATATTAAGACCGAAGGAGTATAAATGTTAGGTTTTGACATTTACCCGCACTGCTAAGAAGGAAAAAAAGAAGAAAAAGAAACCTATAAAGTTTGAGTTGGAAGGAAACAGATCAGGTAGTAGTTTTTTTTCTATCTTATAATTATCTTTTGATTGTTATATATCTGTTTGTGTCATAATACAGTAGTCTAGCATGAGAACATGTAAGTATAGAGTTATGGATACATACATATTATATAAATATATATATATTTGCTTGTCAATACTCTGTAAGCAGGCTAGGAATCAGGCCGAATAATGAATGTTTTAAGCCTTGCAGGTCATAACTGATTTAGTACAGTTATAATATAGTTATATATAGAGATTAATGGGTCGAATGTTGTTGAACATGAACCCAATTCTTATATTATTCCGTAAAATTTTAATCAATGTTTATTATAGAGCTGAACCACAAGATAGGGTTCATTAAAAGTAAGTTTTGAAAACTTTAAAATTTTTCAAAAAATATCATTCATTATATAAGATCGAACTCTGTGCTAGAATATGTTTTGGAAACTTTTTGGGAAAAAAAAATTCTCAGGACTGAAACCCGACTCTTAGTGGTTCGTGATTATATTATTTGACCTTGTTAGTGTATTTAAGTTAGGCGTTACATTCACATTTGGTATGGCATGGTGATCAAATCACCTAGTCATTGGAGGATCACCAAAAGTGACGAGCACCAATAATCTAATTAACCATCCAAATTAAAAGAGCTAATTAATGAGCATTTGCAAAGGGCAACCAAACCAAGCCATCTTGACCCATTCACATAGAAGACGCCACATAAAACTTATTGTATGTCTGTCGCGTAACTTTCAGTTTCCACACAGCAGAGACCAGATTCTTGGATGCACCTTCATTTTGAAGTAATAGGTCGATTAGAAGCCTTATTTCATGCCATCAGTAGCAATCAAGGTTGAACGATGTAAATGTCCCAAACCCCAGAAGCCTTATGTCCCTTTGAATAAGCGTGATGAATAACCAAAAAGCGCTGCCAGCGTTACTAGCTACTTCGCTTGTAGCCGAAAAATTGCAATTGCTTAAAATATTGTTCTCAAACTCAGTGAATTAACACTTCTAATTTATCTGAGCTTAAATTTGTAGTTAAGAAAATTGAGTCAACTCACTTATAAGCTTGTTCAAAATACTATTCTGGTCCTTAGTATAGGAGCTAGAAATCTAATTTGTGAATATTAAAAAAAAACTAGTCAAATTAGTTATTCGTAGTAAATAAATGTTATCTTTCTTGAAATATTTTTGTTAATCACTTGTATTGAAATAATTCTTGTAATCACCATAAAGTTACTTGAAGGCAAAATAAATAAAATATGATAGATAAAGGAGATTGGATTTTATATTTAGGATCAAATTAAATCTACCACTAGCTCTTATATTAATTACTTAAAGTAGTATAAATTCAAGCAAACAAAGGAAAACGCACTGTTCTGGAGTGAGTTAGATTTGGATAATAAAACACTAAAGTTGCAGCTTTGATGTACTTTTTTGTATGAATTAATTAATTTCAGTTTTCATTGGAAAAAAAAAGGGGAAAACATATACAGGAGTCCTTATAATTCTACTTGATTTTGAATTAGATCCTTACAGTTTATTTTCTTTTTATTGGATCCTTAGAGTTTTTTTACTTTAATTATTAGTCCTTCTGCTCACGTTCAGTTTGCTGCTCCAAACGGCGTTTGTTTATGTTTAGAAAGGTAACTGCCACGTGGCCGAGCACAATAGTTTAATTTCCAATAATTTTCAAAACCAATTTTCTTTCCGACGGCAAGTGATGATACTGCGCAAGCTCCTTGCTTCTGACAGTATGCCCAGCTGGTTCTTGTAGAGGGAAACCAACCTTGACTAGTTTTGTCCACCTTTAACCAGTTTCATCACTCTTGATTGTGCCTATGAAATGGCATTTTGACCATGCTTTTCTTTTCATCACTGTTGCAAAAGGGACAAACCTCCTAGGGAGAGAAAATTCAAGAGAGATTACGCACATCTAAGAAAAATAGGAAATCCGTTTCTTGTCCACCGTTACGAGTTACACACAAGCCTCACAACTCTTCTTCGTTATTGTTTCCAAAGCGTCCAAAAACAAGGCCAAACAGAGCAAAAGCTTCGTAGCATTTTGGACGGCCACAGAGCCAAGCAGAGACGATGATGGATTTATTATTGGCGAAAGCAAAGGCAAAGTCCACCGATAACAACACTAATAGGAACATGAATCTTTTAGATTTCTTCTTCTCCGAAGACGATTCTGCCGTTGCCGACAAACCCAAGCATTTTTTTCTTCCCTCCAATCACTCGGTTCCTCCTTCAAAAGAAGTTGGGGCTATCTTCTCTGTGCAAGATCTGGCAGAGAGAACTATTAAAAGCAAGGAAGTTGCGGAGCATCAAATATGCCGTCGGAAAGAAAATCGGTTTTGAAGACTATTGAAAACCAAACTCTTCTGCTTGACCACATGGCAATCACCTCTCAGATAAACAAACGCCGTTTAGAATGGTAAACAGAATATGAGCAGAAGGACTAATCATTAAAGTGAAAAAAATTTTGAGGATCTAATTAAAAAAAACTATGGAGACCTAATTCAAAATCAAGCAAAAGTATAAGCACGTATATGTTTTGTATATGTTTTCCCTAAAAAAAAATATCCAATGTGAAGGCTGCAAGGACGAAGTAGCAGTAATACTCATTTTTTAATTGATTATGTGTTGTTCAGCTCGAAAAATAAAAAAGAATTGGTTAGGTGATAGGCATTGGCCAAAGACATGAGTGTCAGTGCGGTAATTGGAACCTGGGAATGGGATCAAGTATATCTACGATTAATCAAAACATTACGTAAGATCAAACGCAACACATGCACACGTTAAATAATATATATGTGTATATAACATTATAGTCCTGTATTTTTTTTAAACAACAACTATCATTATCTTTTTATTTCTAAATATAAATAATATTTATAAGTTGTTTTAAATTTTTATAACAAGTTCTTTGTTTTATTCCTATTAATTATTTATTTTAATATTAATATATTTATTATCTTATTTTTTAAACTATCATTTTTTTTTTGGGTAATAAAAGAGGCCTAAGGCCCAAAAGTACACTTAAGACAAGACAATTCCAGAAGAGTTCAAAGTCTGCCTAACCATCATCTTTCTCTATTCACATTTTTTCTTTTTATAATTCTCTTTATTATAATAATTTTTTATTTTTTTTCTTACACTCTTTTTCTCTCTCATAAATAAGGATATTTTAAAAAATTAATTTTTACTTATTTATTATTTTTAAATAATTTTTTTATTTACGTAATTAAATTTAAAGTTATTTATAAAAAAAGACGGAGGGACTAATAAACAAACGCAACACCGCTCGACGTGTCTTCATGGCTCAAATCCATTGGCATCATTAAACGCCTCACAGAAAAGCATCAAACAATCATGACGTCCTTGCTGTTGTGCTAGTTTAGCCAGCTGAACAAATTTCAACATGTTCTCTTTTCTGGACTTCCCGTCACTTATAAATTAACTGGGGTAAATAGGAAAAAGAATTAAATTTTATAAAAAATGGGTCCTGTCTCAAATTTTGTGACTTGCAGGAGCATAACACTATAACTTATAAGGAATGGAGAAAAAGAACTTTATCCAAGTGTTCCCATGTGTCTGATGTATTTTTTATTAAAAAAAAAATTTAGATGAGTTAAGTTTCAACAAATTCGTCAAAACTAAAATATGCCCCAAAACTTAAAGAGTGTTTATAGAAGTATTTACAAATCTTTCATTATCACGGCTTTTGAATTTATAATTGAGTTATGAGCAAACTTCTTAGTCTCAAATATATTTGCGTGAAAAGGATAGTGATTTTTAGATAAAGGCCTTATCAACATACACATGTATAATAATGGAGCCACAGTGGAAACGACAAGTATAGACGCGTACCATCAAGAAGCCGGATCAAAATTCGATACGAACAGTGAGGGATGTAAATTTCCTTCAAGCACAAGTCGCAGAATTCAATTTTTAATTGGTTTGCTGATAAGTATTAAATACTGGTCAAAGATAAAATCCATCGGCCACGTGAACAGCAATACAGTGAGAAGCTTCAAGTGAGCAACAAGACAACGAATAATGCGTATCAAATGACGTATGTAACTTGGGGAACAGATCTTTTAATATTTTATCAATGGAAACATTACGTAAGATCAAACGCAAAATCGCAACACATAGCAGCTATTTTATGTATATAACAGCAGCACACTTGTCTCCATGAATCAAATCCATTGAGTACTCCACCAAACGAAAGAACCAAACAATGATGATCACTTTCTTGTTCTATTATTTCCTTCTTTTTCTTGCTTTCTTCTTCTCTCTCAACCTCTTCGTTCAAAATAAGAAGTTCAAAAACATCCCACCTGGTCCACCTTCTCTTCCCATTATTGGCAACCTACACCAACTGAAAAAACCACTTCATCACGCCTTTCACCGGATTTCTCAACGCTATGGCCAAATCATTTCTCTATGGTTTGGCTCTCGTCTGGTGGTGGTTGTGTCGTCGCCTTCTGCAGTCCAAGAATGCTTCAGCAAAAATGACATCGTCCTGGCAAACCGGCCCCGCTTTCTCGTCGGTGAGTACATTTCCTACAACTGCACCACCTTAGTGTTCTCTCCCTATGGCGACCACTGGCGCAACCTCCGCCGCATCACGGCAGTTGAGGTGCTGTCCAACCACCGTCTCAACAAATTCCTGGAAATGCGAAGAGACGAGATGAAGCGCCTGGTGCAAAAGCTTGCTCAAGACTCAAGTGACGAGTTTGTGAAAATGGAAATGAAGCCAAGGTTTTCAGAGATGACGTTCAACACTATGATGAGAATGATTTCAGGTAAGAGGTACTGGGGAGATGACCATGAAGTTGGGGACGTGGAAGAGGCAAGAAAGTTCAGAGAGATGATAAAGGAGTTGGTGACATTTGGAGGGGCAAATAACCCCGCAGACTTCTTGCCCATATTGAGGTGGTTTGATTATGATCACTTGGAGAGCAGGCTCAAGGGTTTCGCCAAGAGAAGTGATGGATTCTTGCAAGGACTCATTGACGAGCATCGAAATGCAAAGGAGAAAGCAAATACTATGATAGATCATCTTTTGAGTCTCCAAGAATCGCAGCCTGAGTACTACACGGATCAAATTATCAAGGGCCTCGCTTTGGTAAGTAAACAAAACTGTACTTTGTTGTGCCTTTTGTTTCTGTGATATCTTTTGTTTTCTTTTCTTTGAGATGTGCTTGCAACTTCTGTTAAGTTGTGGATACTGGATGTTTAGATTTAACGATGGAAGAATTCGAGGATTATGCTACAATAGCTTCTTTGCAGAATTGTAGAAAGGCAAAAGCTAATAATTATAAGATACGAATGCTGTTCAAATATTTCTTGCTTATGGTAGGATCAAGTAGATGAAGAAAGGGAAAATTATTTCAAGTTTCATTGGATTTTGGAAACGTAGACTTCGAAGATTGACACAGAATTGCTAAACTACTCTCATTATATCTGCTGTTAAAAGCCATCATATATTAACTTTGCTATGCTAATCTTGACATGTAGGTTATGCTTCTTGCTGGAACGGATACATCAGCTACGACGTTAGAATGGGCAATGACTTGTTTACTAAACAATCCTCATGTGTTGGAAAAGGCAAAG
Organism: Neltuma alba; assembly: GCF_004799145.2. NCBI lineage: Eukaryota > Viridiplantae > Streptophyta > Magnoliopsida > Fabales > Fabaceae > Neltuma > Neltuma alba. The sequence continues at coordinate 6,182 of NW_021637384.1, forward strand.
AAAGAAATAGACACCCAAATTGGGAATGAACGATTAATAGATGAGCCAGACATGTCAAAACTACCATACCTGCAAAACATTATCTCTGAAACACTTCGATTGCATCCTGCTGCACCATTGTTGGTTCCACATGAGGCTTCAAATGACTGCACAATCGCAGGATACAATGTTCCACGAGGCACTATGGTATTAATCAATGCTTGGGCAATCCATAGAGATCCCCAGCTGTGGAGCGATCCTACAGGTTTTATGCCGGAGAGGTTTGAGAAAGAAGGAGAAGCAAACAAGTTAATTCCATTTGGGTTGGGAAGACGAGCATGTCCTGGATCAGGTTTAGCTCAACGAACTGTGGGACTGACTTTGGGATTATTGATTCAATGCTTTGAATGGAAACGAGTAAGTGAGGAAGAAATTGATGAGACAGAAGGAGCAGGGGTCACCATGCCAAAAGTTATTCCTTTGGAGGCCATGTGTAAAGCACGCCATCCAATCATCAACAAGCTTTCTGCTTAAGAAACTCTTGTCGAGGATATGTAGCTAAATTAATAAGGGATGGCATGTGTATGTGGAAATTCCATGGTTTAGAAAGTGCCTTTTAAGTATTCGGTACAGTCTACTTGTATGAAGATAAGCAAAGGAGAGGAACATCTAGATATGTACTTCCCCTATAGTTTCTTGATTCATATAAATTATATTGCTAAATTTTGCTAAAATGCTTGGCATTGTCGTCCACTTGCAATTTTGTGCCGGCGCGGGATTCAATGTGCTAACATCAGCACGTGACCATAGATGGATGAAAGAGTTTCTAACTTTAATTTATAAATAGTTAAGATCACGAATTTCGAAAATTTTAAATAAATTAATACTTTTTTTAATAACAAGACAATTTTATTACATAAGATGATAGTACATATATGATAATGGGCCTGTCAAGGTAGCAGGTACTGCAAAAATTAAATAGTTAATGAAATACAAAAGTAGATTTCTGATAATTTTTTAAAAAATAAAACTTAGTTTAGTTCTAAAAATAATAAATAGAAAGAAAAAAGGAAATTTTATTTTTGAAAAAAATTAAAACCTCTAAACAAATTAGTGGTCATTATATGAAATTTAGATATCATTTTCCCTAGTCCATATGAAAAAATGACATTTAGAAACCAATGATTAAGCGGATTAGGATATTGTCAGAGTTCTCTTTTTCTCTATTTTTTTTTTAAAAATTGATTCTCCATTCTTAGATAAAAATAATGGATAGCTTAAATGTAACATCTTATAAGATATTATCATAATATTATTAAAATATGAATAAATAAATTTAAACTTTTAAAATTTAATGTGAACACTTCATACGCATATAGTATAAAATATAATTTATAAAGTATTTTAATTATAGTTTTGTAAAATACCATGACTGAACCATCTATTGTTTTAAACTGAAAATGAAAAAGCAACTTTGAGGGGAAAAAAGGGAAAGGAGGATTTTGAGAGATTCCTCATCCGAGAACAAAAATGTGAACCCCGGAACATTGCAAAAATACAACAAAAGTCCTTGGGCAAAATTCCATTTAAAAGAATTGCAAGGACTAAAATTATTTTAGTCAAACTCATATAAGTTAGCTTCTCAAGTTTATCTAAAAAGAACCGTTTTTTGGCCAAATATATAAAAAGAATTAAGTTAACTCATTTTTCACTATAGCTAGAAAAGCGGATCGGCACCTCTAAATGAGTTCAGGCTTAAACAGGCTAGGCCTAGAAGCCCGCTTACCTAAAATAGCTCCATTTGTGAAGCCCAGCATGTGAGAGCACCCGCTTTAGACCCGTTTAATCAAATCAACCTTTTATAAAGAGATAAAACTAATATAATAAAATTTATACTTTAAAATATAAATATTATCAAATTTAAGTCACAGCTCAACAACACCAACATACAATAAACTATTGAAATATGTACCTTAAGACTTCGATGTGTTCTTGAACGCGGCATGCGGATAAAGATGCAATCATGTTTAGAAAAGCTTTCAAGGATCTTGAATACTCTTCCAGTTTTAAATATAATACCTATTTTGTAGTGTAATTTACACTACAAAATGAGTTTTATATTACAAAATGGGTCTTATATTTATTACCGGATGAGTATCATTTACCCACACATATACTATGAAGATTTTAGACACTTTCAGTTGGAAAACTTTTTTAATTAGTGGACATAATAAAACCAAATGCTTGAGCATCTTACATGAAAATTAGGATGCAAAAAGATTTAAGTTATTCAATAATATAAAAGTGAAAGTTCAAACATTAACTCCAAAGTAGAGACGTGAGATTGAAAAATATTTAAGTAGAATTAATTTTTACTTGTGTTTTATACGGGAGTGACCTAAAACGCCAGAGCTCTCTGCTTAAAACTTGTGATAGTAGCAGTACAAACATAACTCAGATATTTAATCAAAGAGTTATAATTAACTATTTATTCATCAATTAATACTACCTCCGGTCATAATTATAAGACTTCGTTTGTAAACAATAAATAAGATTTTATAATTAGGACCGGAAATAGTACTGATATTAATTAATACCAGTACAACTCTTCATTCCTGCAATATAAAATCAAACCCATAAGCTGAAGGTGGGTTAAGACGCTAATGATGAACAAGGATAAAATTAAATAACTAATTAGCTATGAATACTTCTTCTGGCCAATTAAAAAAAAAAACTAATTAGCGAGTGAGGAAAATTATACATGCATACCTATTATATTATTAAGGTATCAAATGTCTCCTTTCCTTTAAATCAAGATTCTAAAGATGTCATTTTTAATTTTAAATATAAGAATTAAATAACTAACTTAATAAGTATTAAAATAAGTAAATTTAATGACATCAACTCGCCTAATCCCATTATTGCATGGAATATTTGACACTTAATATTGGACTATTAAAGAGACAAGCGTCAAATAAGATAAGATGGGAATGAAAGAAAATAATGCTTGATGTTTCTTTATACTAACTGTAAACTATTTTATAGAAATATTTGATAATTAACAACTGTTAAACATTTTTTATTTTATTTTTTTTAAATCAACATTTGCTTGATTTTAAGAGCTGTCAAGTAAGCGATGCAACCATTTGACTGTATCATCAATTAATTTAATTTAGAGTTAAGAGGAGTTTGTCGGCTTCACGACATTTTCTCTTATGTTATTAATTATTCCATTTGATTTTTAATATAAAAGATAGTTAATGATTGAATTTAGTTTTTAATATAAAACATCAATTTATTTTATTTTTCAAATTTATAATTTATTTTTAAATTAACGTATCTCTATTGATTACGCATATTATGAGGGTTTTCATCCAAATATAGTTATGATTAAAAAAGATACTTTAAAAAAATTAATTTATAATTGTTATAAATAACTAAATTAAATAAATTTTTTAATCTATTCAATACTGAAAGGGCTAACTCGCCAGTCCAAAACTGATTGCATAGTAAATGGGCTTCCTGGCCTTCAGGCCCAATAACAATTTATCCTAACTCTGACAAACACTTGTATTATAACTAAATGTAGTATTAGAGTAGGCAAGATAGCAACACCATGACCAACAAACTATTGGTTGAGATAGTAAGTAGTCTAATCTTTAGATGAAAAAAAATACAAGTTTGAATTTCAAAAAACGTATTTGTTAGGAAAACTTTAACCTTAACACTCCCAATCTGACAAAAATTAGTCTCAAGACTAAAATAACTTGAGCATACTCTGAGTTAATTAAAACAAAAACAAAAACACCATGTGAGAGAGATAAACAATGACTCATAAGTAAAGTGGGCCACCCATTCTAGATGAGTTCTATCCTACTCTCGAGTCTATAAGAATGAATTTACTAATCAGATATAAGTTGTTCAAATCTGATCTAGATGGTCTATATTTAGTTTCTTTGTTTTTTTTAAACAATTATTTTAATGGGTATAGAATAAGAGGAAAGATAACATCTCAACCATCATTTTTTCAAAAAATTATTTTTATTCAAAAACAATTAATTAAAAATATATTAAATTTGGAAAGATTACTCATCAAGTGATGGTGGTAATCGAGCACTGAAACCTCGTCCTGCTTTATATTTCTTTCCTATCAACACCATGTCATGGGTCCTCGTTCAGTGCTTATCATATCAATATACACCATAACCTAATCACTGTAATACAATATAGACTATTCAAAATTTGATATAGATAATTCATATTTAAAATCTTTAATATGCAATTTTTCCAATAATAAATTTATTTTTTAAAATAGTTTTAATTATAAGATTATTTTTATTTTGAATTTTATATCTATTAAAGTAAAACAACTAATTAAAATATATAAAGAATTTTAATTTAATTTAGACCATCCAAAATCAATTCGAATGTTAGACCTAGAGGAGAGTTAGAAATTAACAAAAGGAGATTATTGATTGGAAGCATATGCGTGTGTATATATCTATCTATCTTACCCATTGGATCAGCCATGAGTCGAGCAAAAACGGCAAGAGAAAGACGAGAGAATTAAAGCTAAAAGCAACACTAATCAATTACGTGTTTTTTCTTACTTATATATTAGACACAAATCGATGAATTCGAAAAAAATTTTTAAATTGGTTTGGTGATACGTATGATCCTATGTCAATATGTCAATACAGTGAAGCTTTCAAGTGAGCAACAAGAAAAATAAAAGTCAGCGAATGTGACGTATCAAATGACCTAATTGGAACTTGAAAGAGAGATCCTTTATGTGATCTATTATTAACCCACGTTACTTAAGATCAAACGCAACACGAAGCAGCTATTTATACCACCAACGCACATAGAGATCTTATTGTGTGTAGGGGTGGAAATAGGCCAGGCGGCCTGTCAGGGGCCTGCAGCCTGGCCTGTTTTAGGCCTGATCAGGCCAGGCCTGTTAGGAAAAAAATACAGGCTCAGGCTTTTTTAGAAGCCTATTTCGCTTAACAGGCCAGGCTCAGGCTCCATAAGAAGCCTATGAGACTAATCAGGCCGGCCTGGGCCTGTTATGCTTTTTCACATAATAAGTGGATTATGCAAAACGCAGGCCTTGAACCCAAGACCTATAAGTGGATGAAAAGTTACTTCACCACTACCGCTACACCATTTCGTGTTGTTATTACTTCTTTTACATAATATATAATTTTAAATCCTGTTAAGTCTTCAACTTCAGTCTTCAGCTTAGGTTTTCGTTTTCCCCTCTTATCATTTTAGTCTTCAACTTCAGCTCTTCGGTTTAATTTTCAACGGCCGACGCTCCTCTCACCATCTCACGGTCTTACCTCAGCTCTCAGAGACTCAGGCTCTACTCTCTGCCTCTCTGGTCTCCTTCTCCTACTTGGAGTCAGACAGCAGCCACGCTCGACGCCGGCGTCGCTCAGCATCGACGTGAAGGACGATCAGTGACGCAGTCGCTCAGTCGTCTACCTCTCCTCAGTCTTCGTGCTTGTGCTTTCCGGTCTCCATATCCTCGGCGGCGTCGACTCCGAAGCCTAAGCCACAGCATCGGAGGCGTCGAGTCATCCTCCTCCTCAGTCCTCGCAGAGTCGCAGTCAGAGGCTACAGTGACTCCCAAGCCACATCTCATAGGTCGAAGCTTGAACCATCACTGTCAGTCCTTATTGCTCAACATCGACAACTTCTGCTCGTCAGTACTCATTGCTCGTCTAGCAAGGTAAGCTTCCTACAAACTTGTAATTTGAGTAGACGCAACACGTGAACCCGCAGCTCACCCAGCTTGGAGGTCGAAGCTTAATTGGTTTTATTCAGATAGTTTTTTCTTTTAATGTTGTGTTACTGCTGGTAGAATGAACTTGATCTTGGGATGCTGTTAGAATGAACTTTATCCTTCATTCGTGAGGTATGGTGAGAATTCTGTCTGGATCATGGCTCATTCTAAGCATATTGCTTTCAATTTTTTTGTTCTGTGCGGAAATGAGGGAAGGCCGAGGCCTGTTTTCGGCCTGTTGGAAGGCCTAGGCCTGTTTTCAGTAAGCCTGTTAGCTGTTTATAGTTTTTTTAAAGAATACAGGCCTGTTAACAGGCTTCAGGCCAGGCCAGGCCTTTGTACAGGCCAGGCTTAGGCTAAAAGGAAAGCTTTTAACAGGCCATAGGCCAGGCTCAGGCCTATTTGATACAAAACAGGCCTAGCCTGTTAAGGCGATGGCCTGACCTGGCCTGGCCTGTTTCCATCCCTAATTGTGTGGTTCATGATTGATGGACTGTATTCTATTTCTCCCACGACGTGCAGCAGTTATAAAGATCACGAACAAGAAATTACAATAGATAAATTTCATAGAAAATTCAGCTAAAAAAATAGAAAATAAATACATTGTTTTGGTGATACTAAATAATTACAATTTAATTCAAAAGTAAGTCAGATTTAAATAAATATTTGCAATTTGCTTTTAAATTCCTTATGATCAAATAGCTTATTAATTATATTAATTACTCTACAATTTAAGTAGAATAGAATAAATAATTGTACAATCAAATTAAATGTGTAATAAATTGTAACTAATAATAAAATTCAAATTTAATTTCCAGTAAAAGAAAATCTAATCAATCAGAATTAATTATAAGATTTTTGGTCCAATTGAATCAAATAGTATTTACAATAATTAATGAGTAGAATTTAAACAATCCAGCATTCAAAGCTCATAAAGTAATCATATGTCTGACCAAATTTCAGTAAAAGCTCAATTTGCATTTATTTAGCATTGAATCTCAATATCGAAGTCTCCTTTGTTGAGAAAAGAGGACCTAAGATCAAAGAAACAAACAAATTCAATACCCGCAAATTAATGAATCTCTTCCTTTTCCCTAGCCAGAAATCAATAACTTATTTGGAAGAGTAAATTAAATTATACTATTTGCTCTACACACACACACGCACACACTCTTAAACGCCCCCTTATAAATACTCTCATACAAGAGTCATCTTCTCATCTTCATCACCGAGAAACTGCTTGAAGGAAAGATGATAATGTTAGGAGCCATTCTGACTCTATCTTTACTTATCCTTTCTCTCCCTGGCCATCACACTGAAGGTACGATTAATTCTCTTCCAATATTATCTTTTATTACCCAAAAAAATTTATTGAAAGCATATTTAATAATATATTGATTTTGATGAGAATTGAAGGAATAGGCGAATCTCCAGAGAAGGTATGCCATGTGAATATGACTTTACCGGTAAAGTGTGGGAAAGATGGAGCCATAGACTGTCTGGACAAGTTCCTGCTTAAGTATGCAGCTTCTCAGATGCCTCGCCACACCACATGTAAGGACGTTACCGGCAATCGCTTTTGTGAATGTGACATTACCTGTTGGTGATGATGAAGACCATGAAATTCCAAATTATATACATAAAGTTATAAACTAGGCTCATCTCCCCCCCCCCCCACAAGAAAAAACCCCTAATGAATCTGATAGATCTAGGGTTTATGTTATGGTCTCATAAAGCACTATTGTATTAAAAGAATTAATGATTTAAATCCTATATATTTTTAAATCAGTTATATAGATACATACATATATAGGGTCATGGCAAAATCCGACCACAAACCGTAAAGCTGGCCTTTATTTCATGAGCTCATAAAACATTATCGCATTAAAATTAATAATGAAATATATAATTGAAACTTATCAGATTTTTTCATACTTATAATGTATTACCTCCGTGTTTTTTTTAATAAAATCCAAATAATTGAATCGCGTGGTTTAAAAATATTACTGTTAAAATTAACTAAAAGTAATAATTTGATAATAAGTTGACAAGAAGTGTGATTTTCTTTTATCAAATATATCTTTAAATAAGGTAAGTGAGTGAGAAATAATAAGAAAAAAAGATAAAAGATTAGGTCTGAGAAAATGATAATGCAACTAATTAGAATAAAATTGCTAAAACTATATTTAATATTCAGATATTGAATTGGCTCCCCCCATCGTATTTCGCTTACCTATCTTTTCAAAGTTATTGTCCCACTAAAAAAAATATTATTGTGATAGGCTGTGTTACTGTTCTACAAGTAACTTATAATAAAAATAGAGTGGTAAGAAAATGGATTAATTGATACCTTTTCAGCAATAAATGACCTTATCCCAGAGAAGCCAAATCATCAAAGATAGAAATCTCACAGAAACTAGTGAATCACTTTCTTAGTACTATAGGTCTTTAAAACGTAAGTCTACAACATTTAATATTTTTTCTCTATTTTATTCTTCTATACAATTAAATTATAAATTATTTAAAAATTTAATATTTTATTTTTATACATATTATATATAATATTTTTCACTTAATTATTATGTCACTAGTTTGACCATTAGTCTAACTAGTTGAATTAAGAAAATAATGACCCATCTGTTCTTCATATTATATATAACCCAGAAGGGTTGAAAGAACCAGAACATATATTTCAGAGTTTTTTTCACATGTAATCAGAATTTTAATACATACTATTCATGAGCAACCGCTAAAACCTTAGTGCGAAGACATCATGAGAAGCCAGTTCAGAAAGCAATAGAATTTATTGTATTATACTCCCTCTTTTCTTTTCTTTTTTTGACCAGAGAATACTCCCTCCTTTTCAATTCATCATAAGGAGCCGGTTGAAATATATACTAGTATTTCTCTTGTTTCACTATCTCCTCCCGACCAACCGTTACCGAAAAAGGAATCTAAACTAATTTGTTCCCCTAATTACTGGCAATGTCTTCTACGCAAAATCATATAATAATATACCCATATATACATTATTTTGATTCACAATAAAAATTAAAATAATTAATACATAACTTAAGATTTAATAATTGATGCAAGAAGATATATGGTTATGGAAAATGAGACTAGAGAAAGTAGCTAAACTGAGCTTAGGTTGTTAATTACCGGCTAATATTCGAGCATGAGTGGAAGAAGGAAGGAAGAGAAATCTAGAAGCCAAAATTAGTAAACAATTAGAATAGCCTTCTTCATTGTTATAGCAACTCTCAATTTTTGGCTTTTCAAGGCTCATACAACACTAACCCATCGTCTCCATTTTTAAGCTCGAGAGAGGCAAACACCTAGTTGAATTGTCTACTCCATTTATACTCATCTAATTCTATTTTTAAAATAGAAAGAGAGAGCCAGTTTAGGAGATGAGCACCCAAAACTCATCCCATCATAGACTGTCCAAATATGATCTGGATCGTCCTGATTTATAGTTTTTTATTTTTACTTTTTTTAAAATAATTCTTTACAATGAGTATAGAATATAAAATAAAATAATATCTTAATAATCACTTTATGAAAAGAAATGATTTTATTTATTTAGAAATAATTAATTAAAAACATCTCATTTGGACCACTCATATCAAATCTGAACGATCTATATAGGATGAGCTTTGTGTACCGGTTCTATAAAGAGAGAGAGAGTTTTTTTTTTTGTATCTTTAATTCAAGTCATCTTGTTAAATTTATCATAGCAATACATAATTTTACTCTTAATTTATTGTTTTATAAATTGTTATTTTGTTGGAAAGGGTGTGCATATATATATGTTAAATATACTGGGATAAGGTTGAAAACTTATTAAATTTTAACAAAGAGTTGATGAGATTTAAGATTTTTGTTACTCCTGGTAAAACATGTTAAAATGGTCTTATATATAGGATTAAAGGAGTAGTTGATATTACAAGATTGCTATTTTGATTAAATTGTATTCTCAGCTTTATTGCTGGATTAAGATTTTTAAAGAAACTCTTGCATGGACTAACCATTTTAAAATGTGAAGAATGTTAAGTATGATTTATTCTTTCATCGCTATAACCAATGGTAAAAAAAGAAGAAGAAAAAGGAGCTAAAAGAGATATTAAAAATCATTTTATTTTGACGAGGTCATAGGAAGACTTGCTCATTGACCCGAGAATGAAAACAACATAGATGCTGTCACCAGGAAATTGATAGGGGTCAGTGAGAAAAGGAAATGAGAGGTAAAGAGATAAATTATAATTATAAAATATAAAATTTCCACCAATATATGTATTATTCATGAGGCTAGTCCAACTTCATAGAATATTATAACGTAACTTATTATTTTATCTCGGACTAGTGGTACTAACTGTTGACATTTTTTTAAAAATAAGAAGATATGATAATTAAACTGACTGGATCGTAAGAAGACTAGCTCATTGACTTGAGAATGAAAACAATTTAGACGCTGTTTCCTGGAAATTCATAGAGTCACTGTTAGAAAAGCATGAGAGAGAACGATAACAATTCATCTTAATTTTATAAAATTACCGTAGAATTAGATTAGTGTGCTACTTGCCTGTTGGTAGCTCGAATTATAAAGGACATTATCTGATTTCAGAAAAGTATTTCTGATTTCAGATTAAATTAGTATTGAGGGACAAAATAATAGTGGAGGAAAATGGCTAAAGAAAGTTGGATAAATTGACTCCCATCAAAACTTTTTTATTTTTCTGGGTTACGCAAGGACTTAGATGCAAGGCTGTTCACACTTCCTTTAGGAAAATTCCTATAGTATTTCAATTTGAATAGGTTTATAGCAATTTCTAACTTTCAAAAAATGCCAGCATAATTTATATATATCAGCTGAGAAAATCAAGATATGAAAAAAAAACAAGAAGACAAAGATTCGTCCATTAATAACGACGAGAGCTACTTTTCTTTTTTCCTTTAATTTTGACTTCCTTTGATATTTAATCTTTATATGATCGCTCCCGATGGGTTTTATTATTCGAGCTTCCACATATTTTTAAAAACATTAATAATAATGCTTTTCCTAAAATACCCTTTGTTTTGGTACTGCAAAAAATCCGGCCCCTAAATCATTAACAATTTTGTTAATGAACTTCATTGAGGTAACATCTTAAAAAATTTTGATAGAACAAATTCCTTTATTACGAGTAAGACTTAGAAGCAAGGCTGTTCACACTTCCTTTAGGAAAATTCCTATAGTATTTCGATTTGAATAGGTTTATAACAATTTCTAACTTTCAAAAATAGTATTTCACTTCGTTGGCAAAGGGATTTTTAGCATTGAAAGTTATGTTCCATGTTAATTGAATTAAAAGTGTATTCAATAAGGGGTGGTGAGGATCCATATATTTTGCATCTTAATTACATGTTAAGCTTTTTTTATACAATAATTACATGTCAAGCTTATGAAGTAAAATTTTTTTACAGTTAGTACTTCCATTAGATCCAACCCACAATAATAATTTACCCTTCATTCTTGAGTCCAAATTCATTTGCTTTCGGCTTTTTTGATCATAGGGCTTCAGTTGCTTTTATAAAAATATGCTTTTGCGTTCTCCATTTTTCTGTATATGAATCGCCCAAATTATATTAAATGAAAATGATATAAAATAATGTAAAAATATGCACAATAAAATTACATGATAGAAGACGAACTTCATATGTTTATTAAACTGACTTGTAGCAGATAAACCATAGGATACCATCCTCTTGTCAAGTACAATACGGCCACATACATAACTTTAAGAACCTCTCACACACAAAAACACAGACAAATACAATACACAGAATTCATCAGAAATGATAACCAAGAGACAATAAAAGCTAGAGAGAAGATATTAAAAACAAGTAGTTTCTCTCTCCACATACGCAAAACGACCATTTATCTAACATTTTATGTGATATTAATCATTATTATTAGTCATATATTTCTTTTGCTACTTCTTGCAATTACGGGTATATGTAGGGCAAGGTTTTGCTGTTGTGGGCGGACTTTTAAGGCAAGATCTGTAAGAAGAACCAGGAGGACATTGAACTGCAGGCTTGTTCCTATTATTTGTTGGCGAGATCACTGGTTTGTTAGCATCTGCAAAATATCATATAATATTTACAAACGTATAACTTCAGTTTAAATAACAAAAAAAAAGAAGAAAGAAAAATGAATCTGTAACTCATAATAATTTCACGGTTGGAAAAGGTCGCAAATTAAACTAAAGTGAAGTTTTGAGTCGTTACCATATAATCCACGAGCATGAGTGGAAGAAGGAAGGGAGAGAAATGAAGAAACCAAAGTCAGAAAAGCAATTAGAATAATAACCTTCCTCATTGTTTGAGAGAGAGTAGAGAAAACACTAACAATAATTGTCAATAATGCCTTTGATATGCTCCACACAACACTACCCCTTCATATCTAGTTATAGGCTTCAGGAAGAGAATCGAAGTTGAAATTGTCAACAATAATTGGTGTGTGAGTTTCCTGGTGAATTCCATCCCAAAAATGACAATATATGAATATTAAACGTAAGACTGCAATTGACTTTTTGCTCTAAATTTATAATTTTTTTCTTAAAGTATTTTTGTTGATTGCATATATTAGGAGCAGTTTCAATCTGCAAATGAAGAAATGGGTGTTTTAGAAAAAAAAAACAACATATATTTGTTATATATAACTAAATTAATTAATTTTCTTCATCTCTATAAATTCGTTGTCTAGCTCTATAGTTATGACCGAACGGAATATTATTTTAAAGAAAAATACATATATTGCCAAAGAAGATAAGAAGTTCAAGTGAATTAACAAGGTGCAGAGGTACATGACGAAACAACTTTTGTATGTTTCAATGTGTCTATATTTTTAGCCTCTAGATAGAAATCCAAAGTTGAAATGGTCAGATATAATTAAATATTTTATTTTCAATAATTTGCTTTATTAAATTTCATGTTTTTATTGATTTATTGACTGGGACCCTCATATTCGTTGGGATGGAAAACAAAAAACTTTACGTTCATGGAAAACAAGAAATATGAATTTGTGATGAATATGAGATTTTTAGCTCATCTCCTTATACATTTTCTTCTTTTCTTTCTGCTCATCTCATTCCTATGATAGGATCAGAAAAATAAACCGCTGACATTTAATATTTTATAAATTCATCATTTTTCTGGTTTTACGATTGTAAACTATCCAAATTAAATTTTAATATGTTAAATTAATTCATATTTATTTTATTTAATATTATAATCATAATTTATATATTATTAAATCTCAACCGTTCAGTTGTTGATCCAATAATAACGATAAGCTGAGGAGAAAGAAAAGATGAAAAGGGATGAGGAGAGGATCCAAAATTTGATAGATAGGTATGGGCTAAGGTGCAAATTTACCCTAAAAGTTTTCAGCACTAGGCACCTGAAATTTTCCCCCGCCCATTATGGATTATATATAATAAAAATTTAAGTTAAGCATAGGAGTTCAATACAAAGGTATAATATTTCGCCGCCAATGTGGACCAAATGACAATGTTTTGAATTGACGATGTTGATATTAGTTTAAGGAATGCATATATATAGCGGCAAAAATCACAATAACGTGAATAATTTAAAACAAAATAACAAGTAGCAAATGGAATTATTTTGTAGTAGAATAAATTTTGTTTATAATTAGACTAACAGCATGTTTATTAATGGGTGATTTCTAAAACTAACAAGCCATCCATGAGTCTGCACATTTCAATTGCAAGATCAAAAATGTACACATATGCATATCCCAACTTCCCAGGTGGTGAATAAGGGATTGAAGTTTGGAAAAAAAAAAAATGAAATGGAGAATAGCTGGACATATATGAAGAGCTGTCGAATTAGTATAATCAAAGTTAAAAAATAGAATTGATGTAATTTGCCAATATTATGCAGGATGTGAGTGCATCAATCAATTGTACAATGGGGGTATTTGTCAACTTTGTAAAAATATTTTTGCAGCCCAAACCATGGTTGACCTAAAAAGTATCCAAATACCTTACATATTTTTGAAACTGTGGTTTGGCTAGAAAACCGTGATTTGGCCCGATGAAACTATGGTTTTACCTTAAGTGAAAAAATTTTGCTTCTGAAAGGTTTAATGTGTGGTTGTCGCATAACTATTAAAGTGTCAGAGTAAAGCCAACGGTAAGTGTCCAAAAAAACCCTTCAGCAAAAGTAAAAACTTCACATTTTCTCCTTCCTCATTCTACTTTCCTTTCTCATTTTCTTCCACTTTCTCGTTGCCTTTTTATTTTATTTTATTTTCTTTCTGTAATATGTTGTTAAAAGATGTAGTTGCTCAAATGCTGTATATAGTTGCAACCTCACAATGATTATGACACTTGATTATTTAATCTCATACTTTATATACACTTGCAATTATTAATTAGTTATATAATTAATAAATTGTTTTTATGTATATTTATTCAATTCTGTAATAAAAAATATTATGGGATATCACATGTAAAATCTTTAAGGTAAAATAATATTTTTCTGTTGAAAAAATCATTTTTTAAAAATCATATTTAATCTTATATTTTATAGATGTATATACACATATTACTTATTAATTAATTATATTTTTTATATATTACTTATTATGTTGGTAAAAAAATATTATTAACAAATTTATGGCTTCAAATAAAAATAAAAATAAAAATATACTTTTTATATAATGATCACATCAACTTATGTCTTTTTTAGTAATTTGTGTATGAAAAAAAAAAGTACTTTTGATAACAAATATCAAATCACTCTTATTTTATCAAAATCACTTTTTTCACAAAATTTATTCTTTCAAATTTTATTTTCAAAAATAACTTTCTCCCGGAAGTTATTTTTTAACCATGGTTTGGTTTTATCAATATAATTTAGGTCTAAGTCAAAGGCAATTTCTTGAAAATTTATTGGCTGGCCCCTATATAACAAAGAAATTTATTTTTATTAAAGATTGGCATATATTGAGGATATCGAAAGTGATGTTATGATGCGGGAATCTCTTGTATTACCTCTGATCTTTAATATAAGAAATAAAATAGATTTGGAGTTTTCTATTTAGGACCAAAATAAAAGTCAAACGATGTTTTATATTAAGAACCAGAGATAGTACATTTCAATGTTTGACAAGCAATAGTCTTAATTTGAACCAATTAAAGTTCTCCAGTTCATAAGAATTTGCCTTATAATCCATTAATCTTTGAATTCAAATCTCGCTATTAAAATAAAGATTATGTTGGGAGGCTATCTATAGATATATCTATCTGTAAGTGCTTTTGAGAGTTATCATGACTCTATTTACATCAAAAAAAAAGAGTTATCATGACTCTATTCATCTAAACTTCTTTTTATGAAAAAAAAAATTGCCTTAATTTGATGAGAAAAACTTGGGAAATTCGTAAAAAAGTTGCTATTTGGAAATCTTATAATCCTGTAATTTTAAATATAAAATCTATTTTGTACTATAATTTAGTGGAGTAGTATTTAAACAGTACTAGTGCGGTACTCTAGGATTTCATAGATAAAGGTACCACTATTCAAATTCATGTCCTCCAAATAATTAATAAAATTTTCAAACGAAGACTCGACTGTGATGATGGATAATCTTCATTTATAAAAATAATAAAAGTGAGAAATAATATTTAGAAATAAACTACGAGTTAAACTATCTTGTAAACCTATTGTTCAAGTTTAATATATGATGATGAATATGGCGCGTTAATATATTAATTCATTTTTAAAACGAATACAAACTGGATATAAAGATGGTTTCATTGACGAAAAGTTAAGTCAACATGAGTTGGATAGAAAACGCTATAAAATATATTTAAACCTAAATTATATCAATATAATTTACTCTTTAATTTTAGGTAATATAGTTGTCAAAAAAGTTTTATAAAAAGTAAATATATACTAGTATTTCTCTTTTTTCGCTATTTCCTCCCGACCAGCGTTACCAAAAAAGGGATCTAAACTAATTTGTTCCCCTAATTACTGGCAATGTCTCCTTTGCATAATCATATAATAATATACCCATAAATACATTATTTTGATTCACAGTAAAAATTAAAATAATTAATATATAACTCAAGATTTAACAATTGATGCAAGGAGAGATATGGTTATGGAAAATGAGACCAGACAAAGTAGCTAAACTGAGTTTAGGTTATTAATTACCGGCAAATACTCGAGCATGAGTGGAAGAAGGAAGGAAGAGAAGTGTGGAGGCCAAAATTAATAAAACAATTAGAATAGCCTTCTTCATTGTTATAACAACTCTATCAATTTTTGGCTTTTCAAGGCTCATACAACACTAACCCATCGTCTCCATTTTTAATCTCGAGAGATGCAAACACATAGTTGAATTGTATACTCCATTTATAGTCATCTAATCCTATTCACAAGGTAAAAAAAGGAAGCCAATTTAGGTGCTCATCCAAAGGTTGTCCCATCCAAATTGTCCAGATATAATATGGATGGTCCTGATTTAATGTTTTTTTATTTTTACTTTTTTTAAAATAATTTTTTATAATGAGTATAGAATATAAAATAAAAATAACTTCTTAATCATCACTTTATCAAAAGATGATTTTCTTTATTTAGAAATAATTAATTAAAAAAATCCTATTTGGATCATTTAGATCAAATTTGAATGATCTCGATAGGATGAGCTTTAGGTACTGGTTCTTTTTCTTTTTTGGGTGAACGCTTAGGGTACTGGTTCTGTAGAGAGAGTTTTTTTTTTTTTTGCATCTTTAATTTAAGTAATCTTATTAAATTTATTATAGCAATACATACTTTTACTCTTAATTTATTGTTTTATAAATTGTTATTTTGTTGGAAACGGTGTGCGTGTATAGATATATATGTTAAATAGGCCGAGGTAAGGTTGAAAACTTACTAAATTCTAATACAGAGTTGATGAGATTTAAGATTTTTGTTATTTCTGATAAAACATGTTAAAAGTGCCTTATATATAAGACTACAGGAGTAGTTGATAAAAGCCATGACCAGAATCTTTGAACCCATACTTGATAACCTCTTCATTTATATTGATGACTTTTTGCTTTTTTGACACCTATTTCTCCTTTCTTTGCCTACAACATAATATCATATTTTTCAATTATTTTCCCGAACTGGATCAATAAAAGCTTATGGGAATCCTCATCTCTTGAGAAAAGCAAAAGGTCATCAATATAAATGAGGAGGTTATCAAGCATAGGTTCCACTACAACAAAATGTGTTATTTACCTCTCTCATTTATGTCTTTTTTCAAAAACAGAAGAGACTTCATGTCTGTTTTAAACAAAACAGACGTTAATTCACGTCTGTTTACATCAACCAGACGTGAGTGAATTCATGTCTGTTTATGTAAATAGATGTGACTTCACCTCTGTTTATTCAAAACAGACGTGAATTAACGTCTATTTCTTTATAACAGACGTTACTTCACATCTGTTTTCAAGTAAACAGACGTGAAGTGGCTTCATTTTAAAAAAAAATTTGCCCGCAGCTCGCATCAGTAGTTCATATCATATCTGCATGTACCGCGAAGAACCTCCAGCTCACAGCTATCTCACGCGCAACTTTGATTTTTCGGTCTCTCCCTCTCATTTTTGTCTTCTCCGTGCAGTAGCTGTGAGCTACTCAAAGATTTTTCGGTCTCTCCTTCTAATTTCAGCTCTTCAAGGCCGTAGCCCTCCCTCCATTGCGTCGCGCGTTCTGCAGTAGCTGTGTTGCAGCAGCTCGCTGTTGAAGCCGTGAAGCTCACATGCACAGTAGCTCACCTTCGTCGTCCTCTCTGTAGGCTGTTGATTCGAAGGCACGCCAGAACAGTGAAGGTAAGTTCATTCAACCGTTGCATTATGGGTTTAGTGTGTTGTACGTGGGTTTGAGTAGCTTGAGGAGTTTTGAATTGGTTTCTGAGGTTGCTGTTTAAATTTTTACTGAAGAATTGTGTTTAGATAGTTTTAAATTTGTATATATTGATTGGGTAGAAATTTTAAATATTTCAAGCCTTGTTAATCTTGTTAGAAAAATAATGCAAACAAGGTGTTTGTCAAAATGCCTAAGAGGGATTGCATTTGATAGTTTCCTATATGTATTGAATTTAGATTAAGAATTGGGTATACATTAAATTATTAATGAAAAAATTGCATTTAGATAAGTTAAAATTTGTTTACATTGATTGGGTAATAGATTTGAAGTTTGAAATCATTATTAACTAACAGTGATGAGGCAACTTTGAGTCCAAATGACATAACAGTCTATTGGTACTAGACATTTGGAATACAAAAAGCAGTTTTGGGTCAATCTTTTGGGTAGATATCCAATTGCCAAAAGGATTTATTTCTTCAATTAAGACAGCTCCCCAAAAGTCATCACTGGCATCAGTCTGGAGGATCCATAGTCCTTGGTCAGGGATCTTCAAAGGAGTGGGTTACTGTGCAATTCTTTTGAGAGTTTTGACAGTTGAAGTCTGCTCTGTCCCCCACACAGGAGGATTCTTTTTTGAGAAGTTTGGACAGCTGGCTAGTGTTATTAGACACATGAGAGATAAAATCTCTAAGATAATTAATAATGCCCAGAAATTATTGAATTTGCTTTGTTGTCAGATGCTTGTCTGGAAACTTGAGTAATTAAGATTTTTAAAGAAACTCTTGTATTGACCAACCATTTTAAAATGTGAAGAATGTTAAGTACTCCTCCAGTCCTAAATATAATATCCATTTTATAGTAACCGAGAAGTATGATTTATTCTTTCATCGCTATAACCAATGGTAAAAAAGAAGAAGAAAAAGGAGCTAAAAGAGATATTAAAAATCATTTTATTTTGACGAGGTCATAGGAAGACTTGCTCATTGACCGAGAATGAAACAACATAGATGCTGTCACCAAGAATTGATAGGGGTTAGTGAGAAAGGAAATGAGAGGTAAAGAGATAAATTATAATTATAAAATATAAAATTTCCACCATATATGTATTATTCATGAGGCTAGTCCAACTTCATAGAATATTATAACGTAACTTATTATTTTATCTCGGACTAGTGGTACTAACTGTTGACATTTTTTTAAAAATAAGAATATGATAATTAAACTGACTGGATCGTAGGAAGACTAGCTCATTGACTTGAGAATGAAAACAATTTAGACGCTGTTTCCTGGAAATTCATAGTCACTGTTAGAAAAGCATGAGAGAGAACGATAACAATTCATCTTAATTTTATAAAATTACAAAATTACCGTAGAATTAGATTAGTGTGCTACTTGCCTGTTGGTAGCTCGAATTATAAAGGACATTATCTGATTTCAGAAATGTATTTCTGATTTCAGATTAAATTAGTATTTGAGGGACAAAGTAATAGTGGAGGAAAATGACTAAAGAAAGTTGGATAAATTGCGAACATTATATATTGATAGAACAAATTCCTTTATTACGACTAAGACATAGAAGCAGGGCTGTTCACACTTCCTTTAGGAAAATTCCTATAGTACTTCAATTTGAATAGGTTTACAACAATTTCCAACTTTCAAAAATAGTATTTCAATTTGTTGGCAAAGGGATTTTTAACATTGAAAGTTATGTTCCATGTTAATTGAGTCCAACCTCCGTTGATAATTTGCCTTCATTCTTGAGTCCAAATTCATTTGCTTTCGGTTTTTTGGATCAGTAGTGCTTCAGTTGCTTTTATAAAAATATGCTTTGGCGTTCTCCATTTTTCTGTATATGAATCGCCCAAATTATATTAAGTGAAAGTAAATAAAATAATATAAAAATATGCACAATAAAATTACATGATAGAAGACGAACTTCATATATTTATTAAACTGACTCGTAGCAAATAAACCATAGTCTTAATTTAAACCAATTAAAGTTCTCCAGTTCATAAGAATTTGCGTTATAATCCATTAATCTTTGAATTCAAATCTCGCTATTAAAATAAAGATTATCTTGGGAGGCGATCTATAGATATATCTATCTGTAAGTGATTTTGGAGTTATTGTGACTCTATTCATCTAAACTTCTTTTTATGAAAAAAATTGCCTTAATTTGATGAGAAAATTTGGGAAATTCGTAAAAGAGTTGCTATTTGGAAATCTTATAATCCTGTAGTCCTAAATATGAGACTTGTTCTGTAATGTAATTTAAAAAAGTAGAACATAAACAGTACCAGTGCGTTACTCTATAGGATTTCATAGATAAAGGTGCCAATATTCAAATCCAGGTCCTGCTAATAATTAATAAAATTTCAAACAAAGACTTGACTGTGATGATGTATAATCTTTACTTATAAAAATAATAAAAGTGAGAAATAATATTTAGAAATAAACTACGAGTTAAACTATCTTGGAAAACTATTGTTCAAACAATATGTTATAAACACGATATATTATGATTTATTTAATATATGATGATGAATATAGCGTGTTAATGTATTAATTTATTTTTAAAACGAATACAAATTGGATATAAAGATAGTTTCATTGACGAAAAATTAAGAGAACATAAGTTGGATGGAAAACGCTACAAAATATATTTAAACCTAATTATATCAATATAATTTACTCGTCAATTTTAGCAATACAGTTGTCAAAAAGTATTATAAAAAGTAAATGATAAATTCTAACGCAGAAAATGAGAAAAGTTCATGTTGCTCAACCTAAAAATGCCTTAATATTTAAAAAACGGGAGAATTGACCAGTTTTGGGCTGGAGAAGATTTGTTCATTGACTTGAGAACGTAGTCAGTTTTACGGCTATTTTCAAGAAATGGATTTAAGAAATTGTGGATTATATTTAAATAATTTTACAAAGTTATAGTGTGTGTGTGTGTGTGTGTGTATTTGGCGGCCGCGATTAACTAGAAATTTTGGCCAAAAAAGATTAATTATGACCTCGAAATGACGTATTATTGATGTTGAAGATGGTGATATTATTATATTAGGAAATACACACATAGGCACGCATATACGTGTATATGTATAGTGCCAAAGAAGAAATTAACATGAAGTTAAAATGTATAACAAGAGACACATGACAATAATTATACAACTAAGGAGTAATGAATATTAAACTTCCAAAGTGAATAGGTCACAGAAAGACTTGATCGCAGACTTGAAATTAATGAAAACAATTTAAAGGCGATTTCTAGGAAAAGGGTATTATTTTGCATCGTTTTTCCATTAATATAAGTACATTAAAAAAAAAAGATGGTAAACATTTGTTAATATGAAATAATTATTTTAAAAAATGTTGGGATTACGAATTCCATTTATGCATGAAGAGTCATTTCTTGAACATTTAGAGTGAGGAATGGTCACTTTCTTTAAATGTTTTTAACTGTTTTCTCATAGGGTTCAGCCTGTGAGAAATTTTCCTTGGGGATGATTAGAGAAAACTAAATTGAGCTACTGGCATAAGGAGAAAAAGATGGCCATAAAGATTTAAATAATATAAAAGAAAAATTTGAACGCATTACTCAAATATGCTATACTTAATTAACTTAATTTTATCACTTTTAATTGATCAAATTCCAACATTTTTTTCCTCAAGTGATGCAATAAATTCAATAATTCAAGATTTGAACCATTTCCCTGGGTTTTTCTTTTTCTTCCCAGAAGTAACTCTATGAATTAACTACTTAAAAAGATGGCAAAAAGGCCAGGAGTGGAGTTAATTCTTTATTTCAAGTACAACACCAGCACATAAATTTAAGAATTACATAATTCTCACACTCAAAGTACATAGAATTCATGAGAAACCTAAACCCTGACTTCCCATGAAATAATCCAGGCAGGAAGACATTATTCCTCAAAGGGAAATGATAACCAAAGGCTGAAACAACAGACATGATACAGAAACACGACAGTAATTTATTTAATAATGGATTATTAGGAGATTGTTATTATGATCTCCACCACCAAGCAAAAGGACTATATATTATGATTATTATACCTTATACCTATCATTCGTATGTTTCTTTTATCTCCTACTTGTTACAGCCACGCACATAGGGATTGCAAGGAGCTTTTGGAGGAAGGCAAGCAGTATAAGGAGAACCAGGACATTTTACTGCAGGCTTATTCTTCTCCGCGTTGGCGAGGTTACTGATGTCTTTTCTGCATCGTCATCATATATATTATTTACATACAAACATCAATATAACATGCTCATCTGATTCTATTTATGTAAGCCATGTGATTAAATTTTTAAACATGAATGTACTGTTTTGCTCTTTGTTTATTATT
>NW_021637385.1:0-34951 GCF_004799145.2 Neltuma alba
TCATTACTATTCATATAAATAACATTAGGGCTTAAATAATTCCTGAATAAAAAAATCGAATATCGAACATTAGTTGGCTTGTGGTCTTTGAGTCGTCGTCTTCTCCGAGTATGACGACTTTTTCACCCTTCACGTGCGCACCAGGTACATTGAATCATATGTAATATAATTAATTAAATAACGAGCCTTGTATAATTAAATTTCTTTCCTGATTAAGTATCTAATTAAAATTCTTTTGTTTTGGTGTTTTAATATAGGCAATTCCCAAAGAACCAAAAAAAAACAGAGAGAGAAAGAAATTCCGTTTCGTCTCCTCTCCCTCTAATCATTTCTTTAAAAATATTTTAAAACCTATATATATATTTTATTTCCCATCTACAGTTCTTAGTCTCTCCCATAAACGCGGAATTTATCTCACGAATTTATTTCTTTTGACATGAAATTCAACTTCAATCTTTGAATCTCTTTAAATTCTTAACTATATATTTTTGTTTTCTTTTGTGTTGAACTATGTCGTGCAAGATGCTTCGCTGCATATTTGAGGTGAAATTTATGCTGTTTTTGTCTTTAATTCAAACTTGAACTTTGCTCAGAACTTGCACACATTTTATTGGAGAATTATTTACGAGTTTTCATTCAATAATATCGAATCATTCTATGAAGAGTAAGCCCCGGCGTTTTCTTTTTATTAATGAAAGTTTAAGATAGTACTGTGACATTAAATGAGTGGTAAAAATAAAACGAAATTTTTTTTTACATGATATATAGATATGATTATATATAGTATTGCTTATATACATGATTATATCTCATTAGTAAAGGGATAAGGATAAGTTAAACTCTCTCACACACCAGGATGATTAGAAACTATAATTCATAAAAAAAATTAAAATGAATTAATAATTATAAATTATGAACTTAATTTATTTCTGGACGGAGGTAACATATAGGGTGTATAGATATTATAAAGATGAGGGGGATTAGCGTAGAGATTTTATATTGACGCCTCATGATGAAAATATTTATCATTATATATGATGTGGCATACTATATATTATAATATTTTATGTGTATTTTTTTTGGTAAAGTATTTTATGTATATTTTAATAAATAAACATTCTTGTTTTAAAATTTTAGCATTTGAAGGTTAAGGTCAGGTCATTCGGCTTGTTGACAATAATTGATCTCTTGAATATTACCGAAATTAAAATTAAATTACGTGGCACATTCTTAAATTTTAAAATAACAATGGGTACATCTATGAGTAACCTAAATGTCGAAAGTGAAGACATGCACGAGGATTATATTAAACTACTCAGATGCCTGACTTTGTATTATTCAAATGATTACATTATATTCCACTGCTGTAATAAAGCATTCTTATTCTTGCTAGCTAATCATGATAGAATGTACTATGTGTCCCCTTATTCTTGATCAACCCATAGCACTTCAATATATATATATATATATATATATATAAATAAAACTGGCACCTGATGATCTGCACATGAAAATGAAAGCCAAAATGGGATGGAAGTCAGACATTAAAACAGAGAAGAAGAACAAAATAAACTATTACGAGGCAAGCAGCTGATTAATTAATTAGGATCTCTTGGCATTTTGGAGTAAGGTTACTTCGCAAGAAGGATGATAAATTAAAAGGCTGAATATGTATAGGCACTTAAATTACTACAAAATTCTTTATACATATAGCAAACATTTGAAAGTTGATTCATTTATATTACAACCCAAACCTATATATGTGTGTGTGTGTGTCAATAACTTGTTTGAAAATTCATTTTCATATGTCATGTTCAAATTAAACTAATAACAAGCATAAAATTTAGCCTTCACGAAAAACTCATGAAAGATTTAATTTGGAGCTTGTATTGGAAACCAAGAACTTATTAATAAATATTAAAAGTAACACATCACTCATGAGTTTTTCCCACTGAAGAGGATGATTTATATGAATAAATAAAGGAGTAAATGTGTGTGTGTGTGGGGTTGTGTGTGTGAATTACCTGAAAATGAAATTGAAAAGAGTCAACGACGGGAACGGACATCCTGACCCTTAGGGATATTAGTGGGAGGTTTTATATTGTTGGGACCCTGTGTCTGACTGCCATCAGAAGGTGGGGGACGGACAGTCTGACCATTAGGAACGTCAGTGGAAGGTCTTATATTGTTGGGAGAATTCATGCTGCTCCTCTTCTTCTTCTTCTTCTTCTTCTTCTTCTTCTTCAAGAGATTGCTTGTAATTTGATAATCAGATTGCTAGCTAGGGTTTGCAGTATTGAAACTCATGAATCAGATATGCGTATGTGTGTGGGTATATATACTATTCAGTCAAGGTATCATATGATCCATGTTGGTTGATGAAAAGTGTGAGAAAGTTAAGGAAATGGGAATAATGAGGTAATTAACCAAGTGATTGTTGGGGAAATTTATATGCAAATACATGATCAATTACTGCCTAGCACTCTGAACTTACGTTTCGGAATTGAACTTTGAAACTTACATGTGCGATTAAGGTTAATATTGCGGGTCGTCTTAAGATGAGCCTTCTTCACCACCGTGTCTGACCACTTCAACTTCAAATCTTCACTTGCATTATGAATTACGTTAGTTTTTGAATCATATTTACAGCATACTGTAATTAATTAATCTCATGCTCGAAGTTCTTATCTATATATTTTGGGATGTTTCATGTTTATTAGCTTTTCGTTATGTGCTTGTGGCACCCCATTTAATACTCTTTCGATTTTAAATATAAGACCCTTATATAATGTATACAAGGGTCTTATATTTAGGATCAGAGGAATACTTTCCAGTTTCACTCATCAATTATAATATGATATAATTTCTCCATTATTGTATGCAAGGGTCTCATATTTAGGACCGGAGGAGTACTTTCCAGTTTCACTCATCAATTATATTATGATATAATTTCTCTGTTATTCTGTTTTATTCTCTCCCCCTGAACATGTAATTAGTTTATTTCATTTAACGTGTGAAATTCAACCTCATTCTTTGACTGTTTATTGGCAATTTATACCAAATTATTTCTCAATTCTTTTGTGGGATCACATATATGCAGCGCAAGACGCTTCATTTCATTCATGGGTGAAATTTCAGCTGTTTTTGAAAAATTCAATAGTTGAATAAATTTAAATTAGATTTGCGTGCATACTGATGAGATATATGTAACTTATTGGAAATTGGCAAGGAAGATGGCAAGCTATTCATATACGGACAAACGATATATATTCACAATATATATGTGTGTGTGTGTGTACACTGATAAGATCAAAGTTCAATTCATAATGAAATTTCATTGATTAATTTACTTAATTCAATGAAAAATCTTTATAATTAAAGGCATCAATATGGGCACGGCAAGAAAATTTATCTCGCACTATATATCAGAAGAGGATTTACGCGCATTTTCTTTAATAAATTACGAGATATTGCTGGCCTATCTCCTGATATTGTTTTATAGCGTTGGCAAAAAATATATAAATTGTTTTATAGCATTCGAATTTTGCCCGCATTTTTATTCGATTTTTTCAGCCCTCATTTATGGAACACACACATTGAATCATATGTAACAAACCTACGTTATTAATTAATATCTTACCATAATTAAGTCTCTAATCAAACTGCTCATGTTTTGGTCTATTAATACAACGAATTGAATTATATTCCCTTTCGTCTCTCTCTAATCCTTTTAAGAATATTTTACCAAACCTCTGAACTTTTCTTCTCAATTCTGATTAAGTTGGCCCATCCATTCTTCATATATTCATTCATGTTTTTAAAATAATTGACTTCTTGCTTCCTTCTTCCTTTTTTATTTCTAGGTTCTATTTTATTTTTCTTCTCCAGTGCTTTCATGATCTCCCATGAACATAGAATTGACCTAATTAGTTTTTTCCCGTTTAACATGAAATTGAACTTCAGTCTTTGACTCTTTTTGTTAGCTATTCAATTCTAAATTTACTACATTTTTCCCCTTTCGTGCCGAATTATGCCGTGCAAGATGCTTCGTTCCATTTGAGGTGAAATTTATGCTGTTTTTCTTTTTAATTCAACTTGAACTTTGCTCAGACTTTGCTTACATTTTATTGGGGAATCGTTTACGATTTTTTTTCCTAGGCACATATATCATATAGGAAGCAATCATGTTCAAAGCATTAAATATGGGCACTTCTCTCAGTAAAAATCACACTTTGATTCTTCATATTATGAGAAACTAGTTTCTTCTATTAGACCTATCTCTGTTAATGCTAGTAATTTGTTCAAAGGTAAAGAAAACTTGGATTCATATATTAGTAATTTAGTAGCCTCCTAAACATTTCCCAACTATTAAGGAAGCTTGTTTAAAAAAAATTGATAAACATGTGAAATAGGTATATAAGACTAGTATTAATTTTCCAATTAGATCCTACATTAAAACCTAAATGAGTATATTTTAAAATTGGAGTATATAATTTTGTTATTTAAATCAACCTTCACACTTTCCAAACATTGAATTTAATTTGATGTGACGTAATGCTGATATGGTAACGAAATATTAATTACCTGATGTTACAATTACTTGCAAATAATAAAGAAAGTGGTCCAAATTAGGTTTTCCTAATGTGAAACATATTCTCAATTGAACCCATTCTTCTTCCATGAAAGACTTTGCTGAACGTAACTTTGAACCAAATACATGTGTTAGTAACATCATAAATAGGCAATAGTGCAGTAATAATCTGATTATAATAATAAATTCCGGCTATTATGTTTATATTGTCCATTTATCAACTCTCTTCTCAACCATTGGATCGGAGAATATTGAGAGGCCTCATTTCATGTGAAGTAGTCCAATATTGACTTCCCACGCATAACTAAATTTCTAGGAACGTCATAATTCTTCATTATATATTTTCATGTATGAAAAAGGACTAATGTTTTCACAAGAAGGGTTAATTATTAAATAAATGGAGCATGATATGAACAGCTTGATCGATGTCTGAATTAAAACGAATACAAAGGTTTGAACATTGAACATAGACGATTCAGATTAATTAAAGCTTGATCGTGTGGGTCCCAATTCTTGTTCAACATATAAAATCTTCACCATGTGTGATGACTTCAAACTTCCCGGACCGTGGAATATTGAATCATACAGGGAAGTGTAATTTACGGGTGTTTTCTTTTTATCTTTATTTTTTCGTCTTATATATATATTCAAGTTAATTAAATGTAAAATTTAAGTAATATACTAGTTAGTTGGATCTAATCAACCTACACTTTTCTCAACTCTTCTTTCATTAAATACGAACATAGTACTGAAAAACGCATGACCTTAATTAACTTCTGTTGAAATTCAAGGTATCTTCATTTATTTTTTTAAAAAAAATTTAAGAATTTAGGTGTAATCTTGGTCGTTGCCAAAGGTCAACTAGATTTCATACAAATGTATAGCGTACCGTACTCCATTTTTCAATCAACAAAAAAAAAAATCAAGGCCAACTAAAATCTTGAATTATGAAACATGTTTGCAAGGGGAAAATGACATATAGGTCCAAGTTAGGATACAAAATGGCACTTTGAAGCATTGGAATTTTAAAATAACGCATTTTGGATCCAATAATGCACACGCAAAAATTTTCCCTTTCTCTCCGCCAAATTGGTGAAACAAGGAAAGCCCAACAAATTAAATCACCTATATTAATAATGGACATCGATTTTTAGATGTAGGAAGGGGTGGTTGATATATAAATTTGCAGAGGAAATTATATTTTAATTTCTTAAATGATTTATGAAAACACAGCGTGCGGAATTAATCTACATATGTGGCTTACTATTGTTATGCGTATTTTAACAAATAAGCATTCTTGTTTTGATAATTTGGGATTTGAAGATTAAGGTCATATCATGCCACTTGTTTACAATAATTTATCTCTTGAATTTTACCGAAATTTAAATTAAATTACGCAGCACATTCATTAATTTTAATAATGTAATAGCAATGGTTAGTTACTTCTAAGAGTACATGTCAAGAGTGAAGACATGCACGAAGGTGAAACTACTCAGACACTTGACTTTGTATATTATTTATGGGAAGCAACAAGAACAACAAATCATTTCTAGACGCAAAACAAAACCAAAAAAAAAAAGTTGAATAATATTTCTAATAGTATTCTTATTCTTCCTAGCTATGTAATTACGATAGAACTGCGCTATAATATTTTGCTTCCCTTATTCTTTTATCAAGACCGGCACTTGATGATCATCTGCAAGAAAATAAAAACCAGAATGAGATTGAAGGCAGACATTAATACTAAAAAGATGAATAACAACATTGTTACAAGACATGGCTGATTTATGAAATAAAAGGTAATAAGTATCCATATGAGCAAAGTTTTGTCTCAACTTACATAAAAATACTTATAAGTATTTAAGATAATCAGATATAAACAAGATTTAATTAGGATCTCTTCGCACTTTGGAGTAAGGTTAATTAGAAGAAGGATGTGAATCCAAAAAGGCTGTTTATATAGGCACTTAAATTACTACAAAATTCTTTAATAATATACGGATATGTGAAAGTTAATTCATTTATTACAACGCAAACTCTGTGTGTGTGAAGGACCTATTTTTCATACGTCATGTTCAAATTAAATTTAAGAACCTAATAATAAGAATCAAATTTAGCCTTCATGGCAAGCTCATCATGAAGATTTGATTTGGAGGTCTTGAATTTGAAACCAAGAATTGATTCAAAAAATTAAATGAACGCATAATTCATCAGTTTTTCCTAATGGAAAGAATGATTTATATGAATAAGGAAAGGAATAAATGTAGATGAACCTGAAAATGAAATGAAGAGAGTCATGGTGCTCGACCAGGGGGGGACCTGACATCTTGACCCTTAGGGATTGAAGTGCCGCCTCTTATGTTGGAGCCCTGAGTCTGAGTGCCAGATGCTGTAGGGTTTCCCTGATTTGGGCTGAAGATACCCTTATTATCAGGAACTGATGTGCCATTTCTTATATTATTGGAGTCCTGTGGTCGAGAGCTCATACTACTCCTTCCTTCACAAAGCTAAGCTGCTTCTTCTTCTTCAAAAAATTGCTTATAATTTGATGAGCAAATGGCTAGGGTTTGCTGTGAAACCCATCAGATACCTGGATTTATATGCATATATGGCGAGTCAAGCTAGGTATCCATGTTTGTTGATGAAAAGTGTGGGAAAATTAAAGGAAATGGGTATATATGATGAGGTAATTAATAATCAAGTGATTGTTGAGGAAGTCTACGTGTCAATTACTACTGTCTAACGCTTTGAAACTTACGGAGGCTAATTTGAAAAACAAAGTAAGGTCATTAATATACTAACTTTGATTCTTGATATAAGAGCTAGTTGGAGATTTAATTTAGTTTTAAATATAAGATCTCAATCAATTTTGTCTCTAATATTTATTCATTTTATTTCCAAATAATTTATATGGTAATTGCACTTGTTAAAGAGTCTCTAACATGATTGATAAGGATATTTCAGGAAAGACAATATCATTTTATTACTAATAATTAACTTAATTAATTTTTTAATATTCATAAGTTAATTATCTAATTCTTACATTAAAGATCAAAGGTAGTTTTATAACATTCTGGTTTAGTGCATGCGGTATCCCATTAAACATTTTTCAGTTGGACTGATCAATTTTTGTTCATATTTTAACAAAATTGATTTCTTTCTTCCGTTTTAATTTTGCCTCTATTGATCTCTCGCATGAACACGGAACAAGTTTCTTTATGTCGACGTGAAATTCTAGCTTAACCTGCGACTCTTTTATTGGCAATTTACACAAAATTTCTCTCAAATTTTCCTGGTAATGATTATTGAATTTTATATGCCGCACAAGATGGATTCGTTGCATTTCTAGGTGAAATTTAACCTGGTTTTTTTCCTCTAAAAAAAAATCAAGTTCCATGGCGAATGCATAGATTATGATACTTAACTGAAACCAACAACGTAACTGAAACCAACAACGTCATTACAAAATTATTTTTTCTGTTTGAAAGTTGAATGAATTTGAATTAGGTTTGCGTATATACTGAAATTGGCAAGATATTCAAATATAGACAACTATTCAACACTTTGCGCTAAGCTGAAATTAATTGCAAAACACTTCGTCGGTGAAATATTTACAACGCATAATATATGGATGCAGATAAGGCCAAAGTTTAATTAACTATCGTAATGAAATTCCGTTAGCTAATTTAGGCAATGTTAGCTCATCATATTCATTACTTTGGGCTTTGGGAGTTTTTATTTTCTGGTTTTCATTTTCTTTCCAGAACCGGCCTTTTCTTCTTTCGACCGATTCACGTTAGCAGTGGCATTGTGGGCTCAACTTTTGGGCCGAAATTGATATCTTTTGTTCCTTGGAAATCCATTTGCGATCTCTCTGGGACTTTTTCCCGCCAAGTTTTGACCATCGGACTTTTATTCTTTCGTCTGTTTCTGGCATTTTTATGCATGATTTATAAGAGGTAATATGATGGGCTTTCTATTAACCTATTATTCTTCCAGGAAATTAATTCTTAATTTCTGATATCATTTCATGCACCAAAGTGGAAGGTTCACTTGGAGTTATTTCTGATATCGTGTTCTGGGTTTGTTGCAATTTCTTTTAGCTTCCTGGCGAAACTATTTTGGGCTTACTGGATTTTATTTGGGATTGTGCTCTGTTTTGGGTTATTTCATTAGGGCCAGCTTCATATTCAAGAAATGATTTGGGCTATTTTTTTTTTATCCAGGAATCTGTTTTACTTTTATGTGTGGTTTATTTTATGTGCCATTTTGGTTGTTTAAATACAGGGGGGGGGGAAAATTAATTTTGGCTGCTTTAACTTACCAGAAAATTTTGAAAAGTTTATTTTGTGTGTTATTTATCAACGTGTTACACCAGTATGCTAAAGATACCCCTTTTCTTGCAAATAAAAATTACGGGAATTTTCCATCGATGCTCGCTAGCCGCACAAGAACGGCGCAACGTAACGTGTTGACTATTTGATGATACATCGTGATTGATGAAGATTTAAAATCATCCTTTCAGTTTGCAATATGTAAGAGTAATTTTGATAAATTTGTCATTTTCTGCATAAAAGTAGCCCTTGTGCCCTTTTATGTTTTAAACACTTCAACTTGAAATATAATGATTCAAACACAAAGGAATATGCGCAGAAATAAAGCATCTAGAATTCGGACACCAATATGTAATTAGCAGTAAACATACAACCACAAGCTAAAAGACCCTGTAGTTTTTTGAGTCATGTTCTTAAGACTTAAGTGAAGGTCTCCTTAGCTTCTCTCAGTATATATTGAAGTCATAAATAATGCGTTCAATATCTAGAACTAGGCGATAGATATTCAAAATACGGAACCCAGAG
Source organism: Neltuma alba (assembly GCF_004799145.2). Lineage (NCBI taxonomy): Eukaryota > Viridiplantae > Streptophyta > Magnoliopsida > Fabales > Fabaceae > Neltuma > Neltuma alba. The sequence continues at coordinate 9,451 of NW_021637385.1, forward strand.
GCTAATAATTATCTTTATGTTTATGGAACCAAATTAAACAAGGACAACAAATTAAGTCAAGCCCAGACGCAAAACACATGATGTTTCATCTCTGCTAGCTTGAATATAACATTATTGCCCCACATACACGCACGCACGCTTGCATTCCTCCTAACGAAGCCATTTCACTTCAATATCTGTGGAACTTTACCGACCACAATCTGCATCAAAATGAAATTGGGAATGAGCATACAATCTAATAAAGAGATTGCCATTATTTAATAAAACGGATGAGAAATAAAAATGGTTCTTGTCTTCAGTTAAATTCTCTAATATATTTTGACCACAAAAGGTAATACCGAGTACTTAAAAGAGGCTCGTCGGAACTCATATGTCGAAAAATACCATTGAAGCCATGTCTTTCCAGTGAAGAGGGGTATATATGTTATATTAGAAGAAAACGCAAGAGTGTAATGAGACTGATAAGTGTATGAAAAAAGGGATCATGGTCTCTTGTAAAAGGTGTTATGGGTGGTTGGGATTGGAGTGGGACTTCCTAAAGAAGTGATAGAGATGAGAGTGTGAGGATGGCGTATTTGCTACGGTGTCGGTATTTGACTGATTAATTTTTACTCATATTATTCACATGTAGGGTACTATTTTCAATGGTAAATGAAAAAAGAAAAAGCAAGAGTAATGAACCTGACAAGAAAGGATGGATTTGTTTGGGTGGAGTTTTTGGATGCTAAAAGGATTGGTAGTGGTCAGGGTGGTTAATAATTTGGACACAAAATATATATACCTACAGCTTACCCCTGTCCTCAAGCTAAGCGCTAGTGCAGGTACGGAGCACTTAACCTCACAGTAAAGTACTACTTCCGGTCTTAATTATAAGAGCCAGTTGACTAATTTGAGAAGATTAAGAAAGTAAGTTGAGTTAGTTATTTGTCCTAAATAGGTATTGTCTTTCTTAAAATATCCTTATTAATCAACTGTATTAACTAGAACTATAATTATTAGAAGAATTATCTTGAAAAAAATTGAGTAAATATGAGAAACAAAGTGGATTAGGATCATATATTTTGGACCAAAATAAAAATTAAACAGGGTGTTATATTAAGTACCGGAGGTAGTATATAACGATGTATGTCTTATGGTTGAGATGAGAGTAAAAGATGAGAGAAGCTGAGGTGGACTATGTCTTTTGTTGTTGGGAGGAGGAGGGAATGGAAGAAGCGGCTTATAGCCCTCAGTGCCTTTATTAATAACCTAAGCAGATTAAAGTCTCCAGAATGGAAGACAAGACTATTAAAATAGGAGTAGATATGAATTACCTGATAATGAAATGAGGCTCACGGAGGAGTTGGCCTTGATGTGGTGGAGAAGATGTCCTGGGGACCAGGGATGGAAGGGCCTGGAGGTCTCGGAGGGTTCTGAGTCGGAGGAGGTGGCCTTGGTGTGGTGGAGAAGATGTCCCGGGGACCAGGGATGGAAGGGCCTGGAGGTCTCGGAGGGTTCTGAGTCGGAGGAGTTGGCCTTGGTGTGGTGGAGAAGATGTCCCGGGGACCAGGGATGGAAGGGCCTGGAGGTCTCGGAGGGTTCTGAGTCGGAGGAGGTGGCCTTGATTTGGAGGAAATAGCCATGGCATCAGGGATTTGAGTCCCTGGAGGTCCTGGAGGATTACGGGGCTGAGAAGAACTCATAATGCTGCTGGAGAGAGTGATGAGAAGGGAGAGGGATATAGGATTTAATTTGATGAGGATTGTGTGCTTTTATAGAGAGGGAGAGACAGAGATGGGCTATGAAGAAGGTCAGTTTGGGACGCAAAGTTATGGCTACCCTCTTTACTCCATTGAACAAACTGAAAATGACCCCTCTCTAAGTAATAGATAAGAGCAATCGCTCTGATGATTTAATTATTCCCAGGAGAAGATTCATTCTTTTCCTTTAGATCTATGAAAGAGAGAGGGCGATAGGGTTTAATTTGCTTTGAATATAATATGATGGAGCTTGGTGAGGGAGAAAGGGAAGGGCAGATGCAGATTATGTTGTCCGCTATAGGGATATACAGACTTCACTTTTTCTTCATTTTTCTTTTATTTATTTCTCATTTCCTTTACGATTTGCCGACCACCAAAATATAATCAAATCAAATTAACCAACCGCACGGGATTATGCGCATTACACAGAATCGCATTGGTAAGGAAAATGGACCATCTTACGTGTGTATATGTTAATTACTGTCTAAACTTACGTTGGAAGTGAACTTTTCGAAAAGGCGATTGAGATTAGTAGTCTTCTTCGACTTCATATATACGGTATTATGATAATAAACTGAAGCCATGTGTAAACAAGGCCTCGCCTTCACTCGGAAAGCTAACCAATAAATAATTATATTGGTCAACCGAAATGTTCAGACTATAAATGGGATGAGAAAAGTTAAAACTGAGCAATAGGAAGGATTGGAGATTGAAAACTAGAAATTTGCATTACACAAACTTCATATTTATTTCCAAAATCTCTATCCCCCTTGCTAATTGAACGTTGTTATATATCTATCCATAGTTTTTAAGTTATTTACATAAATCATACAAAAATAAGGGGGGATGGTAGTTTGGAGATTCGTCTTTTATTTTTCGTATTTTAAAGAAGATTAATTTTTATTATTTACGATGAATATTTTGTTGAAAGAAAATATTAGATAAAGTGGTGGTAACATGTTCAACAAGGAAACTGGTGGCAAAGTGACCAAGAGATTGTCGAGGAAATTCACGATCACGCACGAATCCTCTCTCCGCAAACATTGGCAACGTTGGAATTCAACTTTGAAAACGCAGCGTTTGATTGGGAATGTGTGTGTGTGTGTGTGTGTGTGACAATCCGACGAACATGAGTCGGCTTCACCCACTTTGACTACCTTTTCAACCTTCACGTGAGGACCGGACCCATTAATTGAACCATGCTTAAGTTTCAACCTTCACGTACGGACCGGACCCATTAATTGAACCATGTTTAGGCATGTTGTAACCAACAAGCCTTGTTATTAACAAGCGTCTAATCAAAATACTTGTGTTTTGGTCTTTTAATACGAGCAATTCCATTTGGTCTCTTCTTCCTCTTCTTCAAAATACTTATGTTTTGGTCTTTTAATACAAGCAATTCCATTTGATCTCTTCTTCTCCTTCTTCTTGTTGAAAACACTGTGTGTAAAAGAGGGATGATTATATATTAAGGGTGTGTTTGGATGAAACTAAACTGTGGTTTGGAAAAATAATTCTGGAGAATAAATTCTGGGAAGAATAGATTCTGGAAAGAATAGATTTTATGAAAAAGTGATTTTGAGAAGTGAGAGTGTTTGGATAGTTGTTATCAGAAGCACTTTTTATATATACAAATTACTAAAAAAAAGAAATAAGTTAATATGATAATTACAGAAAAAATAGATTTTATGATATATTTTAATTTAGAGGAATAAAATTGTTAATAATATATTTTTTATTAACATAATTAATAATACATAAGATAATATAATTAATGAATAATTAATATGTATATATATTTATAGAATATAAGATTAAATATGTTTATAAAAAAAATAACAAGATACATATCCTATAAGCTCTCACACTCTCCCTTTTTTCTCCTAAAGCAAAAAATTTTTGTTTTTTTCCAAAACCATGGTTTTGGTTTTTGAGGGGGTGTTTGGATAGCATTTTGTGCAAACCATGGTTTGGGCTTCCAAACCATGGTTTGCAAGTGCATCCAAACGGTGCCTAACAAGGCCGGTCAACCGAAATGTTCAGACTATTTTAAATACATTATTTACTTTTCAGGATTTCAAATTAAAATTTGATTGATACATATGACCATGTATGAATCTCCCTGCCGCATTACATATTGAAACATAGTGATGCATAATTGCAAATGTCACATGCTTTATACTACCTTCAGTCTAAACGAGGTCTTATAATTAGGATCAAAAGTAATACGTAAATAGTATAATAATTTCTTATAGATTTTTATTGATATCTATGATGTATTCATAAAGTGAAGTGATTTTTTTGTTAAAAAAAAATCTATTTATTTAACTTGTAGAAATAGCCAAGGGGCTTATGACAAAGAGGGACGCAGGCGCAGATTCCGGTGAGTTGGGTGCATGCATGGGACTGGTTGGCTTTGGATATATATAATATCAAGGAAGATGGTCGCTTCAATCACTCATTTCGATGGAAGCCTTGCCTTTGGCTTTCTCCACCGTCAGGTTGTCAAATATATATTGCGTATTTCCATTCCACTGGAGAAATCACATTCGCTATGGATCTGTTCCTACTGAGCTGACACTTTCTCCGGTTTCTTCTTCTTCCTTGTCCCAACAAGACGCTGCTGTTCCAAGAAGCTTCTTGCCACTTGCCAACTCTCCTCTGCTGCTGTGTTGGTTCCTTTTGCATGTTTTCGTATGTTTTAGTTTGGCCCTCTCAGGTTTCATTGGCTCCATCTAATTGGGATGCCTTTCTCAAATAATCCAACCCACAACATAATAATTAAATAAAAATATAAGGGGGATGGTAGTTTGGAGATTCGTCTTTTATTTTTCGTATTTTAAAGAAGATTAATTTTTATTATTTACGATGGATATTTTGTTGAAAGAAAATATTAGATAAAGTGGTGGTAACATGTTCAACAAGGAAACTGGTGGCAAAGTGACCAAGAGATTGTCGAGGAAATTCACGATCACGCACGAATCCTCTCTCCGCAAACACTGGGAACGTTGGAATTCAACTTTGAAAACGCAGCGTTTGATTGGGAATGTGTGTGTGTGTGTGTGTGTGTGTGTGTGTGTGTGTGTGTGTGTGTGTGTGTGTGTGTGTGTGTGTGTGTGTGTGACAATCCAACGAACATGAGTCGGCTTCACCCACTTTGACTACCTTTTCAACCTTCACGTGAGGACCGGACCCATTAATTGAACCATGTTTAGGCATGTTGTAACCAACAAGCCTTGTTATTAACAAGCGTCTAATCAAAATACTTGTGTTTTGGTCTTTTAATACGAGCAATTCCATTTGGTCTCTTCTTCCTCTTCTTCAAAATACTCCTCCGGTCCTTAATATAAGACCCATTTAACTAATTTGATTAGATTAAGGAAGTTAGGTAAGTTAGTTAATTCTAAGAAAAGTGACATATTTTTCCTAAAACACCATAATCATCTTTCTTAATACCCCCTCTCCCTTTTCTACTTGATTATGGTTGAGGGAGTATCCATAGGGGTAATTTAGAGAAAATTGATAAATATGAGAAATTGGTCTTATATTTAGGACCAAAACCAATTTAAGAATTGGGTCCTTGAAGTTGAACTTCCCTTAATTGTCGCTTTGGGGTTACTCCAAAAATTAACCGAATTAATGCAATATAGTACACAATCCGGGTCGTATTCACTTTGAGGAGCCGAAAACGAAATTAAATCCTAGTAAATAAATGCAAGTAACCTAAACTATAAAAAGGATTTTTGATTTGAGTTTGAAAAATTGCTAACTAAATGCCTTGAATTAAGTTGAAATTAAAATACTTTTTTTTTGTTATTTTCTTTTATATAAAAGATGATTGAAATAACTGAAGATGAAAGGAATGAAAATGAGACACACAAATAACACTAATGATAATCAATCCTCTAATTCAACAATGTAGGCAATCATCACTCTAAAAGATGTGGGAGTTAAAAACAATGAATTAAGAATTATAATTAAGCTTTTAATCCAACAACCGAGCCACCTCGAGTTGCCACAAAATATTTTCCTAAAATCCCAACTTACTAACTACAACCAGAATAGTAAAATGGGATTAAGGATGCCAAAAACCAATGCTTAATTAGAACTCTTAAATCCAAAATATCAGAATTAAAGCTAGCAAGAGACAATATGATCCAAAATTCTAAGCCACCTTAGAAAATCACAATATATTAACTCCAAAATCAATATAAATGTCATAACCACAACATCATAATTGAAATCAAAGCTATAAACAGCCCAATGTCAAATGCTAAACAGTAATCCAGCCACAAAAATCTCCACAGATAATCAGATTTAACGATACAAAATTTTCCTAATAATCAGAATAACTATCCTAAGACCTAGGAATTGTTAAACAATTATTAGACAGGAAATTAAAGTAACTAAAACTCCCCCTTGATAATCTAAGCTCCTGCCATTGCTGTTGAATTAGAGGATTATTAAGCTCTAGCCATGGGTTGCCATAAGAAATGCCACAATCAGTATTTTGCTACAGGATTCCATGGAAGAACGCAGGCGCCGTCGACTCGTGCTCGCTGGTGTTCTGGTGTTCAGCTTCCCCGCGCCCAGCTTGCTCTCCGGTTTTGTTCTCTCCCGTTTTTCGTTTCAGCCGCGCCTCCGCTCCCTTTCGTATCGCCCGTTGGTTTTTGAATAATAGGTGTAGTGGGGTATTATTCACGCCGCCCACGTCTTCTCCCTCAGCGATCTGGTGATGATGAATATTGGATTATTAGGGGGGGCAAAACGCAACGTTTTGCCCCACCTATTATTATTATTTTTTTTTTAATTTTATTTTTCTTTTCTTTTCCTTTTTTTTTAATTTTTAAATCTTCCTAGAACCTGCAAGCAAAATTCAAGGATAAGGTAGCATTAATTGTCCTCAAAAATCAATTAGTCACAATTAAATCAAAATATGACAATTTTGCTCCTATAAAATAATAATTCAAAATAAAATAAAATAAATCAATTAAGACAAAAAGGGACCAATTAAGCTGACAAAACTCATATAAAAGATACCAAAATATATAAAAATAATTGAGTTTGTCAGTCCTATATTAAGGACTGGAGGAGTACTTATTTTTGGTCTTTTAATACAAGCAATTCCATTTGGTCTCTTCTTCTCCTTCTTCTTGTTGAAAACACTGCGTGTAAAAGAGGGATGATTATATATCAACAAGGCCGGTCAACCGAAATGTTCAGACTATTTTAGATACATTATTTACTTTTCAGGATTTCAAATTAAAATTTGATTGATACATATGACCATATATGAATCTCCCTGCCGCATTACATATTGAAACATAGTGATGCATAATTGCAAATGTCACATGCTTTATACTACCTTCAGTCTAAACGAGGTCTTATAATTAGGATCGGAAGTAATATGTAAATAGTATAATAATTTCTTATAGATTTTTATTGATATCTATGATGTATTCATAAGTGAAGTGATTTTTTTGTTAAAAAAAATCTATTTATTTAACTTGTAGAAATAGCCAAGTGGCTTATGACAGAGAGGGACGCAGGCGCCGATTCCGGTGAGTTGGGTGCATGCATGGGACTGGTCGGCTTTGGATATATATAATATCAAGGAAGATGGTCACTTCAATCACTCATTTCGAGGGGAGCCTTGCCTTTGGCTTTCTCCACCGTCAGATTGTCAAATATATATCGCGTATTTCCATTCCACTGGAGAAATCACATGCGCTGTGGATCTGTTTCCACTGAGCTCACACTTTCTCCGGTTTCTTCTTCTTCCTTGTCCCAACAAGACGCTGCTGTTCCAAGAAGCTTCTTGCCACTTGCCAACTCTCCTCTGCTGCTGTGTTGGGTCCTTTTTCATGTTTTCGTATGTTTTAGTTTGGCCCTCTCAGGTTTCATTGACTCCATCTAATTGGGATGCCTTTCTCAAAGAATCGAACCCACAACATAATAATTAAATAAAAATATGTCAATAACTCGTTTGAAAATTCATTTTCATATGTCATGTTCAATTAAACTAAGAACCTAATAACAAGCATAAAATTTAGCCTTCAAGGCAAACTCATGAAAGATTTAATTTGGAGCTTGGATTTGAAACCAAGAACTTAATAAAAAATACTAAAGATAACACATCACTCATCAGTTTTCCCCACTTAAGAGGATGATTTATATGAACAAAGAAGGAATAAATATGTGTGTGGTTGTGTGTGTGAATTATCTGAAAATGAAATTGAAAAGAGTCAACGATGACCCACAGGGGAACGGAGCCTGTGTCTGAATGCCACCGGCAGGTGGGGCAGGGCTAATAGTTGTCTGTGTGTTTATGTTGGAAGAACTCATACTGCTCCTTCCCCCACAAATTAAAGGTCCTGATCTTCTTCTTCTTCTTCAAGAGATTGCTTGTAATTTGATAATCAGATTGCTAGCTCGGGTTTGCAGTGCTGAAACTCATGAACCAGATAGGCGTGTGTGTGTGTGTGTATATAAGTATTCAGTTAAGGAAATGGGAATAATGAGGTAATTAACCAAGTGATTGTTGAGGAAATTTATATGCAAATACATGATCAATTACTGCCTAGCACCCTGAACTTACGTTTCGGAATTGAACTTTGAAACTCAATATGTGCTTAAGGTTAATATTGCGAGTCTTGAGATGAACCTTCTTCACCACCGTGTCTGACCACTTCAACCACAAACCTCCACATGCATTATGAATTACGTTAGTTTTTGAATCATATTTACATCATACTATAATTAATTAATCTCATGCTCGAAATGCTCATCTATATATACATATATTTAAATTTACATGTTGGGATTCGTTTCATGTTGATTAGCTTTTCGTTAAGTGCATGTAGCACCCCATTTAATATTTTTCAGTTTCAGTCATCAATTATATTATAATATAATTTCTCCATTATTCTGCTTTATTCTCTCCCTTTGAACACGTAATTAGGTTTTTTCGTTCAACATGTGAAATTCAACCTCATTCTTTCACTGTTTATTGGCAATTCGTACCAAATTATTTCTCCATTCTTTTGACGGATCACATATATGCAGCGCAAGATGCTTCATTTCATTCGTAGGTGAAATTTCAGCTGCTTTTAAAAAAATTCCATAGTTGAATAAATTTGAATTAGATTTGCGTGTATCCTGATGAGATATATGTAATTTATTGGAAATTGGCAAGGAAGATGGCAAGTTAGTCATATACAGACAACTAGATAAATTCACAATATGTGTGTGTGTGTACACAGATAAGATCATAGTTCAATTCATAATGAAATTTCGTTGATTAATTTATAGCATTCGCCCACATTTTTGTTCGATTTTTTCAGCCCTCACGTATGGACCACATACATTGAATCATATGTAACAAACGAACGTTATTAATATTCTACCCTAATTAAGTCTCTAATCAAACTGCTTATGTTTTGGTCTGTTAATACAACGAATTGAATTATATTCCCTTTCGTCCCTCTCTAATCCTTTTAAGAATATTTTACCAAACCTCTCAACTTTTCTTCTCCATTGTGATTAAGTTGGCCAATCCATTCTTCATATATTCATTCATGTTTGTTAAAATAATTGACTTCTTGCTTCCTTCTTCCTTTTCTATTTTTGGGTTCTATTTTATTTTCCTTCTCCAGTGCTTTCATGATCTCCTATGAACAAGGAATTGAGCTGATTAGTTTTTTCCCGTTTAACATGAAATTGAACTTCAGTCTTCGACTCTTTTTGTTAGCTATTCGATTCTAAATTCTTTATTACATTTTTTCCGCTTTTGTGCCGAATTATGCAGTGCAAGATGCTTCGTTGCATTTGAGGTGAAATTGTTTCTCTTTTTAATTCAACTTGAACTTTGCTCAGACTTTGCTTACATTTTATTGGATCAGAGAATATTGAGAGACCTCATTTCATGTGAAGTAGTCCAACATTGACTTCCTACGCAAAACTAAATTTCTAGGAACGTCATAATTCTTCATTATATATTTTGATGTGTGAAAAAGGACTTAACATGAACAGCTTGATCGATGTCTGAATTAAAACTAATACAAAGGTTTGAACATTGGACTTAGACGATTCAGATTAATTAAAGCTTGATCGTGTGGGTCCCAATTCCTTTTCAACATATAAAATCTTCACCATGTGTGATGACTTCAAACTTCCCGTACCGTGGAATATTGAATCATACAGGGAAGTGTAATTTACGGGTGTTTTCTTTTTATCTTTATTTTTTCGTCTTATATATATATATATATATTCAAGTTAATTAAATGTAAAATTTAAGTAATATACTAGTTAGTTGGATCGAATCAACCTCCACTTTTCTCAACTCTTCTTTTATTAAATACGAACGTAATACTGAAAAACGCATGACCTTAATTAACTTCTGTTGAAATTCGAGGTATCTTCATTTATTTTTTTTTAAAAAAAAATTTAAGAATTTAGGTGTAATCTTGGTTGTTGCCAAAGGTCAACTAAATTTCATACAAATGTATAGCGCACCGTACACTCCATTTTTCAATCAACAAAAAAAAATAATTAAATCAAGGCCAACTAAAATCTTGAATTATGAAACATGTTTGCAAAGGGAAAATGACACAGGTCCAAGTTAAGATACAAAATGGCACTTTGAAGCATTGGAATTTTAAAATAACGCTTTTTGGATTTAATAAGGCACACGCAAAAATTTTCCCTTTCTCTCCGCCAAATTAGTGAAACAAGGAAAGCCCAACAAATTAAATCAGCTATATTAATAATGGATAAGATTATCTTTTGACAAAAAACGATTAGTGGTTTTAATTTTACCAGCCTGAATGTTATTTATATTATTCAAAGTGTATATTTTAAACTACGAAGAAAAAGTACTGGACGTTGATTTTTAGATGTAGGAAGGGGTGGTTGATATATAAATTTGCAGGGGAAGTTATATTTTAATTTCGTAAATGATTTACGAAAACACCGCGTGGATTATTGTGGTACAGACAAGTAAACTTGAGTTGAGCTTATTGTGAATTTCAACCCAACATTAATATTAATAATATTTCTATGAATTTCCAAACAGTTTTCGGGGAATTAATCTGCATACGTGGCTTACTATTGTTTTGCGTATTTTAACAAATAAGCACTCTTGCTTTGATAATTTAGGATTTGAAGGTTAAGGTCATATCATACCACTTGTTTACAATAATTGATCTCTTGAATTTTACCGAAATTTAAATTAAATACGCAGCACATTCATTAATTTTAATGATATAATAACAGTGGTTAATTACTTCTAAGAGTACATGTCAAAAGTGAAGACATGCACGAAGTTGAAACTACTCAGACACTTGACTTTGTATATTATTTATGGGAAGCAACAAGATCAACAAATCATTTCTAGACGCAAAACAAAACCAAAAAAAAAAGTTGAATAATATTTTTCATAGTATTCTTATTCTTGCTACCTATATAATTATGAAGAACTGCGCTATAATATTTTGCTTCCCTTATTCTTTTATCAAGACCGGCACTTGATGATCATCTGCATGAAAATAAAAACCAGAATGAGATTGAACGCAGACATTAATACTAAAAAGATGAATAACAACATTGTTACAAGACATGGCTGATTTACAAAATAAAAGATAATAGGGATGCATACGAGGAAAGTTTTGTCTTGGCTTACGTAAAAATACTTAAAAGTATTTAAGATAAGCAAATATAAAGAAGATTTAATTAGGATCTCTTCGCACTGTGGAGTAAGGTTAATTACAAGAAGGATGAGAATCTAAAAAGCTGTTTATATAGGCACTTAAATTACTAATATAGCAAATATGTGAAAGTTAATTCATTTATTACAACGCAAACTGTGGGTGTGTGTCAAGGACCTGTTTTTCATACGTCATGTTCAAATTAAATTTAAGAACCTAATAATAAGAATCAAATTCAGCCTTCATGGCAAGCTCATCATGAAGATTTGATTTGGAGGTCTTGAATTTGAAACCAAGAATTTGATTCAAAAAAATTAAATTAACGCATAACTCATCAGTTTTTCCTGATGGAAAGAATGATTTATATGAATAAAGAAAGGAATAAATGCATATGAACCTGAAATTGAAATGAAGATAGTCATGGTGTTCGACCAGTGGGGGACCTGACATCTTGACGATTAGGGATTGAAGTGCCATCTCTTATATTGGAGCCCTGGTTCTGAGGGCCAGATGCTGTAGGGTTTCCCTGATTTGGGCTAAAGATACCCTTATTATCAGGAGCTGATGTGCCAATTCTTATATTATTGGAGTCCTGTGGTCGAGAGCTCATACTGTTCCTTCCTTCACAAAGCTAAGCTGCTTCTTCTTCTTCAAAAGATTGCTTATAATTTGATGAACAGATAGCTAGGGTTTGCTGTGAAACCCATGAATCATATAGCTATATTTATATGAATATATGGTGAGTCAAGCTAGGTATCCATGTTCGTTGATGAAAAGTGGGTACCAAGACTCATTTTGCATCCTACAGTAATATGAGGCGTCCTTCTAGAGGCTAAAAGAAAAAGTCTAAATACACAAAACCTTTCCAAAAAGTCCTTCTCTTTAACAACAACCATGCCCTGAAGGCAATGATCAAGATGGAGCAAATAATTGTGATAAATGATAATTACCCTCAACCTAGAAACAAATAACATCATCAGCCCTTCTTCTGTTAGGATTTCATGTATTTTACCCAAACTTTCTTAGCATCCATAGGCTTAACGTTAATCTAGTTTTTTTTTGCATTAAGCCAAAACAAAACACCATTTTATTAGTACCAAAAAAAAATCATATTACAAACACCAATAGCCAAAGCCAAAAATAAAACTCTCAAAAATTCATTCACTGTTCTTCTAGCTAAAAGTTTTGGTTTTACAGAAAGATAAATGTTGCTTTGCAAATATAATTTGATATGAGATGGGTCGGGGACCCTATATAAATACATACATATAATTTTATAATTAAGGCAAGTAAAAAAAGATAAAGTAAGTCCCATGATTTAAAAAAAAAAATAAGAAGAAGGAGAAGAAATGAACCGTGATGATCAAGTGCTGTTGGAAAAGCTACTCTGGGTGGTGGACGCGCATTGGAGTCCCAGAAAAATAAACTAACTAAAGACACACACTTCGTCGATCGCAAAGATAAATGGATTTTGAGACCTATAACCTTTCTCCATCTTGGTTTTATTTGCTGGGTATTTCCATTTGTACCTGTAAGAAACGAACGTAATTAACCTTAAGAGTACTAAGGACTACAAGAACTTAATTAGACCGTAAGTTGCACAATCATCCAAAAAACAAATTGTGCAAAGAGCTAAACTAAATCTGGAAAAGTAAAACTATCCACTGAAAGGTTAATCCTAACCTCTTGCTCGTTTGACTGCCGAAATCAGGAGGCCAAAAGTAGTTTATAGTTGGTCAAATTTCTTCATCACTGCTGCTTTAATTTCCAGCATATTATTATGGTCAAAATTCTGAAGATAGACTGATTTGTGGAGTCATTCAATCACCAGATCGAGAGTTTAATTAATTGGATTGATATAATAATATATGTGAACGTACAGGGCTGTCATCAACTGAAAATAACAACAAAACTTAATCAACTTCACTAATACCCCAGACCCTGAAATTAATGATCAAGCTTTGCCTAATAATAACACCACATCATCTGCATAAAAGAACCCCAACATTCCCTTTATTTATTAGTGTGTTGACTTTGTATGGATGTAAACAAGATTTAATTAGGATCTCTTCGCACTTTGGAGTAAGGTTAATTACAAGAAGGATGAGAATCTGAAAAAGCTGTTTATATAGGCACTTAAAATACTACAAAATTCTTTAATAATATGGCAAATATGTGAAAGTTAATTCATTTATTACAACGCAAACTGTGTGTGTCAAGGACCTGTTCATCTTCATATGTCATGTTCAAATTAAATTAAGAACCTAATAATAAGAATCAAATTCAGCCTTCATGGCAAGCTCATCATGAAGATTTGATTTGGAGGTCTTGAATTTGAAACCAAGAATTTGATAAAAAAAATTTAAATTAACGCATAACTCATCAGTTTTTCCTAATGGAAAGAATGATTTATATGAATAAAGAAAGGAATAAATGTATATGAACCTGAAAATAAAATGAAGAGGGTCATGGTGTTCGACCAGTGGGGGACCTGACATCTTGACCATTAGGGATGAAGTGCCATCTCTTATATTGGAGCCCTGCGTCCGAGTGCCAGATGCTGTAGGGTTTCCCTGATTTCCATGATTTGGGCTAAAGATACCCTGATTATCAGGAACTGATGTGCCATTTCTTATATTATTGGAGCCCTGTGGTTGAGAGCTCATACTGTTCCTTCCTTCACAAAGCTAAGCTTCTCCTTCTTCAAAAGATTGCTTATAATTTGATGAATAGATGGCTACGGTCTGCTGTGAAACCCATGAATCAGATACCTGTATTTACATGCATATATGGCGAGTCTAGCTAGGTGTCCATGTTCGTCGATGAAAAGTGTGGGAAATTTAAAGGAAATGAGTATGTATAATGAGTTAATTAATAAGCAAGTGGTTGTTGATGAAGTCTACGTGTCAATTGCTACTGTCTAACACTTTGAACTTAGGAGGTTAATTTGAAAAACAAATTAAGGTAATTAATACTATCTTTGATGCTTAATATAAGAGCTAATTGGAGATTTAATTTAGTTTTAAATATAAGACTTTAATCAATTTTGCCTCTAATATTTATTCATTTTACTTCCAAGTAATTCTTATGATGATTGCACGTGTGTTAAGGAGTCTCCAATAAAAGGTAGTTTCAATGCACATGATTAATAATGATATTTTAAGAAAGACAAGGTCATTTTATTACTAATAACTAACTTAATTAATTTTTTAATATTTATAAATTAATTATCTAATTCTTATATTAAAAATCAAATGTAGTTTTGTAACATTTCTGGTTTAGTGCATGCGGCAACCCATTAAACATTTTTCAGTTGGACTCATTAATTTTTGTTCAAATTTTAACAAAATCATTTCTTTCTTCCGTTTTAATTTTGCCTCTTTATTGATCTCTCGCATGAACACGGAACAAGTTTCTTTATTTAAACGTGAAATTCTAGCTTAACCTACGACTCTTTTATTGGCAATGTTAATGATTATTGAATTTTAAATGCTGCACAAGATGGATTCGTTGCATTTATAGGTGAAATTTAACCTGTTTTTTTTCTTTAAAAAAAATCATGTTCATGACGAATGCATAGATTATGATACTTAACTGAAACCTACAACGTCATTACAAAATTAGGTTTTTCGTTTGAAAGTTGAATAAATTTGAAATAGGTTTGCGTAGATACTGAAATTGGCAAGATATGCATATATAGACAACTATTCAACACTTTGCCCTAAGCTGAAATTAATTATATAAAACACTTCGTCGGTGAAATATTTACAATGCACAATATTATGTACACAGATCGGGCCAATTTAATTAACTATCGTGATGAAATTCCGTTGATTAATTTAGCCAATAATGTTAGTTAATCATATTCATTAATTTGGGCTCCCGGAGTTTTTTTTTTTTCTGGCTAAAGCATGGGTATCCTCCTATTGAAGGTAATCCTATTCGAGGTACTGTCAAACACTAAATATGAATATCTCTTTCAAGAAAAATTTAAATCTTAGTTTGTTACGTTATGAGGAGTTTTTGTTTTCTGGTTTTAATTTTCTTTCCAGAATGGGCCTTTTCTTCTTTCGAGAGATTCACTTTAAAAAAGCCTTTTGCAATGGCATTGTGGGCTCTACTTTTGGGCCGAAATTGATATCTATTGTTCCTCAGAAATCCATTTGCTTTCTCTTGGCGACCTTTTCTGACCATCAGACTTTTATTGTTTCTTCTGTTCCTGGGCATTTTTGCCACTGGTCTGGGCTTATGATTCTGAGGTTTTCGGCGGAAGCCATTTATAGGTTCTGTAAAATCAGTATTGGGCTCTGTTGGGTTTATGTCATATGGGCTCTTTTGTTTCATATTCAAGAAAAGATTTGGGCTAATTTTGAGTTGCCTTTTCTGATATCTTTATTCATTTAGTAATCTGATTTATTTTAAGTGCCATTTAGTTGTTTATATACAGGAAAAATTTGATTTTGGCTACTTTAACATACCAGAAAGGTCATGAACTGAAACTAACAAAACTTGATCAACTTGACTAATAAACATATATCCCCAAGGGGAAACAAACATTAATTTATCTATTTCAACATTTTGCTGGAAAAAACAAAGAAGTCATGATGGCATTATTAAAAAGTTAAAGCTGGACAATATTGGAAAAGGCGATACATAAAGATGGATGGAATTTGGAGGCATGGCGACAAGTCCTGAGCAATCATTATCTACAAGATTTAAAGCAAGCAGCAAGCACAACAAATTAAATCAAACCTAGACACAAAACAAGTGTTATGTATGTGAAGTTGTACTTCTCTTAATTGTCGCTTTGGGGTTACTCCAAAAATTAACCGAATTAATGCAATATAGTGCAAAACTCGGGTCGTTTCACTTTGAGGAGCCGAAAACGAAATTAAACCCTAGTAAATGAATGCAAGTAACCTAAACTATAAAAAGAGATTTTTGATTTTGAAAAGCTGTTAATTAAATACAACGAATCAAATTGAAATTAAAATACTTTTTTTTTTGTTTTTATATAAAAGTGATTAAAATGAATGGAGATTAAAGAAATGAAAATGAGACACACAGATAACACTGATAAAAATCAATCCTCCAATTCAATAACGCAGGCAATCATCACTCTAAAAGATGTTGGGTTTATGTCATATGGGCTCTTTTGTTTCATATTCAAGAAAAGATTTGGGCTAATTTTGAGTTGCCTTTTCTGATATCTTTATTCATTTAGTAATCTGATTTATTTTAAGTGCCATTTAGTTGTTTATATACAGGAAAAATTTGATTTTGGCTACTTTAACATACCAGAAAGGTCATGAACTGAAACTAACAAAACTTGATCAACTTGACTAATAAACATATATCCCCAAGGGGAAACAAACATTAATTTATCTATTTCAACATTTTGCTGGAAAAAACAAAGAAGTCATGATGGCATTATTAAAAAGTTAAAGCTGGACAATATTGGAAAAGGCGATACATAAAGATGGATGGAATTTGGAGGCATGGCGACAAGTCCTGAGCAATCATTATCTACAAGATTTAAAGCAAGCAGCAAGCACAACAAATTAAATCAAACCTAGACACAAAACAAGTGTTATGTATGTGAAGTTGTACTTCTCTTAATTGTCGCTTTGGGGTTACTCCAAAAATTAACCGAATTAATGCAATATAGTGCAAAACTCGGGTCGTTTCACTTTGAGGAGCCGAAAACGAAATTAAACCCTAGTAAATGAATGCAAGTAACCTAAACTATAAAAAGAGATTTTTGATTTTGAAAAGCTGTTAATTAAATACAACGAATCAAATTGAAATTAAAATACTTTTTTTTTTGTTTTTATATAAAAGTGATTAAAATGAATGGAGATTAAAGAAATGAAAATGAGACACACAGATAACACTGATAAAAATCAATCCTCCAATTCAATAACGCAGGCAATCATCACTCTAAAAGATGTGGGAGTTAAAAACAATGAATTAAGAATTATAACTAAGCTTTTGATCCAACAACCGAGCCACCTCGAGTTGCCACAAAATATTTTCCTAAAATCCCAACTTACTAACTGCAACCAGAATAGTAAAATGGGATTAAGGATGCTTAAAACCAATGCTTAATTAGAACTCTTAAATCCAAAATAACAGAATTAAAGCTAGCAAGAGACTATATGATCCAAAATTCTAAGCCACCTTAGAAAATCACAATATATTAATTCCAAAATCAATACAAATGTCATAACCACAACATTATAATTGAGATCAAAACTATAAACAGCCCAATGTCAAATACTAAGCAATAATTCAGTCACAATAATCCCTAAATATAATCAGATTAAGCAATACAATTATCTCAACAATCAGAAAAACTATCCTAAGACCTAGGAATTGTTAAACAATTATTGAGTAAAAAATTAAAGCAACTAGAACTCCCCCTTGAAGATCCAAGCTCCTGCCATTATTGTTGAATTGGAGAATTATGAATTAGCCACGGTTTGCCATCAAATTCGCTGCCACCAGCAATCCACCGTATCCAGCCATGAAGGATATTGAAGGAGGAGTGAAGAGAACCGTCGACTCTGTTCACGCTGCTGTCACTCTGCTCGCACGGCCGTCTCCTTTGTTTCACCACGCCGTCTTCTCTCTGCCACCAGTGAGAAGACGCAGAGAAGGTGAGCAGCGAACGGAGAGAATGCTGGAGGTTGTGATTGTGCCGTCTCCTCTGTTTCACGCTGCCAATGAAGATGATGAATAGTGCTTCCTCGGCGTGTTGCGTCTGCTCGTTCTGTCCGCCGCACCTTAGCTCCTGTGTCCTCCAGCCCGCTTGCTCGGCGGCGTGTGTGCGCTCTATTCCTTGCGTCCCCCCGCCTCCTGGAGAAGATGATGAATATTGAATTATTCGGGTGGGGCAAAACGTTGCGTTTTGCCCCACCTATTATTATTATTATTATTATTATTATTTTAATTTTATTTTTCTTTTCTTTTCCTTTTTTTTTTAAAATTTTAAATCTTCCAAGAACCTGCAAGCAAAATTCAAGGATAACGTAGCATTAATTGTCCTCAAAAATCAATTAGTCACAATTAAATCAAAATATGACAATTTTGCCCCTATAAAATAATAATTCAAAATAAAATAAAATAAATCAATTAAGGTAAAAAGGGACCAATTAAGCTGACAAAACTCATATAAAAGATACCAAAATATATAAAAATAATTGAGTTTGTCAGTATGCTGCTTTGTTTGTTGGCCACTTATAGCCTTCTTTGTCTCCTTCTCCCCTTCACCCTCATATATATCCAAAAATTAAAAAGTACTCAGAAATAATTAAAGATGAAGAAAAAGAAGTTGGATATATAGATAAAGAGCGGGAAGGTGTAGGTGGTGTTCATGTTGAATTGGATTATGCTAAAATGACGTGTGTAGTAATTATGGTTGAGTGAGCAAAACTCACAAGTGTTAAAGCTGCGCATATTTGAGAAAAGTAAATCATATAATGATGTATGTTCATGGCTGAGATGACAGAAAAAGACAAGGGAAGCTGAGGTGAAGTATCTTTTGTTGTTGCGAAGAGAAGGGAACGGAACAAGCGAGGAAAGAGCATGAATCAGTGAAACTAAAGGGGAGGGATTGATTATCTCAAAAGAGCCGAAGCACACCTACAAGAAAAAAAAAGCACCAGAACAGAAGTAAATTATATAATGATGTATGTCTTATAAAGCAAAAGTTATTAGTGTTAAAGGATGTCGTGTTTTTTCAAACCATATATAGTTATTGCAATGATGTGGCTGTGGGGCACGTGAGATCTTTTTTTTGGGTGAAATAGAGGCACGCATATTCTAATTAATACTTGGAGGCTGGAGCCCTTTAATACTAGACGTTTCTTCTCTAACGACTACTGTTTTGACAAAAAGGGCTAATTAAATAAACGAAGCCTAAAAGTGATGAGATCACAGCTTGATCCATGTATGAATTATATTAAAACTAGTACAATGGTTTGGACATTATTTAACATAGGCGGTTCGGATTGATTAATGCATTGGGAATATTGATCGTGTGGCTCTAGTATTCTATCAGCCAAGAAAGCATAATCTATAGTTAGTAACCCCACCATTTGGTAAGGGGACTATTATATTATTTGGAGAGAACATTTAGCAATCTATAGGTGGTTTTTCTAGGCGCGCTCGCGCGCACACACACATATATGTCCTTCTAGAGGCTAAACGAAGATGTCTAGATACACAGAACCTTTCCAAAGGGTCCCTCTCTTTCTCAACAACCATGCCCTGAAGGCAATGATCAAGCTTTGCCTAACTCGATGCCCATGGAGCAAATAATTGTGACAATTGACAATTACACTCAACTTAGAAACAAATACCATCATCAGCCCCTCTTCCGTTAGGATTTCACATATTTTGCCCAAACTTTCTCAGCATCCATAGGCTTAACGTTAATCTAGTTTTTCTTTTTTCAATTAAGCCAAAACGCAACTCCATTTTATTAATCCCGGAGAAAAAATCACATTACAAACCCAATAGCCATAGCCAAAATAAAACTCTCAAAAATTCATTCACTGCTCTTCCAGCTAAAGTACAGGTTTTACAGAAAGATAAATGTTGCTTTGTAAATATAATTTGATATGAGATGAGCCGGGGACTCTATATACAGACATATATATAAATTAAGGCAAGTAAAAAAAGATAAAGTAAGTACCATGATAAAAAGGAAATAATAAGAAGAAGGAGAAGAAATGAACCGTAAAGGTCAAGTGATGTTGGAAAAGCTACTCTGGGTGGCGGACGCGCATCGGAGTCCCAGAAAAATAAAATAACTAAAAACACACACTTCGTCGATCGCAAAGATAAATGGATTTTCAGGCATATAACCTTTCTCCATCTTGGTTTTATTTGCTGGGTATATCCATTTGTACCTGTAAGAAATGAACGTAATTAATCTTAGGGTACCAAGTACTACGAGAACGTAATTGGACCGTACGTTACACAATCATCCAAAAAACAAATTGTGCAAAGAGCTAAACTAAATCTGGTGACTGCTGAAATCAGAAGGCCAAAAGTAGTCTATAGTTCGTCAAATTTCTTCATCATTGCTGCTTTAATTTGCAGCATATTATTGTGCTCAAAATTTCTGAAGATAGACTGATTTGTGGAGTCATTCAATCACCAGAGTTTAATTAATTGGATTGCTATAATAATATATGTGAACATACAGAGATGTCATCACCTGAAAAGGGGTGTTTGGATAGAAACTAAACTATGGTTTTTGAAGTGATTTTAAGGTATACAAAGTAAATATGCTTTATTTTGATTTATGGAAAGGTGCTTTTAAAAAGCATTTCTCATAATATCCAAACACCCTCTTAATCGACATCAGTAATACCTAAGACCCTGAAATAAATGATCAAGCTTTGCCTAATAATAACACCACATCATCTGCATAAAAGTACCCCACCATATCACTTTGGTGCTTGATATAAGTCACTTGTAATGTATTTTCCCATACTAAGAAATACGATAAATTAATAATTTTTTAATTTTATCCTTATTAAAATTCTATCTCTCTCTCTACATTTATAAATCATTATTCCCATATCTCTTAATTTTTCTCCTTTTTCAATGGGAATTAAATGAGTATAATTGAAAAACAAACATTAAATATACAAGAAGTAATTTACGTTTAGAACCAAAACTGTAACTCACATTTTAGGACAGTATGCATTTTTAGCCGCCTCAACTTGAAATTTTCTCAACTGTTATTTACAGTCAATCTCAATTATTTAATATTTATGAGTACACGCGTTTCTTTATCTTTTTATTAATAGATGTTGCCCATCGCGTTACAATTACTTGCAAAATATTAACGCGAGTAGTTAAAGTTAAGTTAGCTTTTGTATTAAATGTGCTCTCAATTGAATTGATAATTAATGAATTACAGTTGAATTGGTGTATTGACTGTTAATCTGTCGTTTTCCAAATTTCACAAACAGCAACACCAAAAGAAAAGAAAAATAGTGATGAACGATCTGGTGCAGAATAATAATTCATCCGATCAAACTAGCAACCAAAACAATGGGGTGTGCTGCTAAGCAAGCTACTATTTTGAACATCTCGTTGTTAAGAATTTGTTCTCTTTATTCTATATAAAAATAGAAGAAAATAGAAGGTTAATTTTTATCACTCACAATCATTATATTTTGGGATTAATGGAAAGCATATGCGAATGATGCGTCCGTAATTTGTGCAATACCCCACCACACATATATATCCTCATCTACATATGGATCTACCATTCTAATTACGAAGAACTTTTGGCAGCATCTTCTTTTTCTTATAATCCTGGCCCACCTAGGAAAGAATAAGTAGTTTTTTGAGTTGTGTCCTCAATCAAGACTCAAGTGAAAACCTCCATTGATGTGATGCCTCAACATAAATTACAATATTAAATGCATAGTTTTAAAGACTAAGTAGGTTTTTGAGTCATGTTTTTAAGACTTGAGTGAAGGACCCGTTCTCAATATATATTGAAGACATAAACAATGTGTTCAATATCTAGAACTGGGCTACAGAACCCACAAGCTAATTATCTTTATGTTTATGGAACCAAATTAAACAAGGACAACAAATTAAGTCAAGCCCAGACGCAGAACACGTGATGTTTCATCTCTGCTAGTTAGAATATAATATTATTGCCCTACACAAACACACACGCAAGCTTGCATTCCTCCTAACGAAGCCATCTCACTTCAATATCTCTGGAACTTTACCGGCCACAATCTGCATCAAAATGAAATTTGGGGTGAGCATACAATCTAATAAAGAGATTGCCATAATTTTTTGGTATGGACTTGGAGTAATTAAGATTTAACTTTTTTTAATAAAATGGATGAGAAATAGCAAGAGTAATGAACCTAACAAGAAAGAATGGAATTGTTTGGGTGGAGTGTTTGAGTGCTAAAAAGATTGGTAGTGGTGAGGGTGGTTAATAATTTGGACAGAAATATATGCACTCTTAATCATTACTTCTACAACTTTCTGCATGTCTTTGTTTGAGAGTTTAATTTCTAAGACTCTCAAGCTGGCGTCAGAGCTTTCTTATCTTGTGGGAACGGTGAGAAAAAGGCTGAGGGATTCTCTTTGACTGCTAAGCGTTTCTGATCATGAATTGAGCGTATTATGATAATAAACTGAAACCATGTGCAAATAGTAAACTGAGCAATAGGAAGGATTGAAGATTGAAAACTAGAAATTCGCATTACACAAACTACATATTTATTTCCAAAATCTCCATCCCCCTTTGCTAATTGAATGTTACTTTCTATATCTATCCATAGTTTTCACTAAGTTACCCCTAATGTTCATCAGCATAAATGTACGTTCATATAGTAATATTTTAGATACATTTACTTTTCAACATTTTAAATTAAAATTTGATCTGACCCGATATAAATCTCCCTGCTGCATTACATATAGTCATGCATATGGCACATGTATTATTTCATATAGATTTTATATTTTTTTATTGATATCTATGATGTTCACTCTATCATAAAGTTGAGTATTTTACTTGGAAAAAATCTATTTATTTAAAATAATCAATCATTGCGCAAATATTTTGTAGAAATAATCAAGTGGCTTATGAATAATGGTAGGATTAGATGGATATAACTTGTCTTGATAATGTGTGGTTGGTTTGTTTTGCATTATTTATTTTGGTAATTCTAATTTGTAAAGTGATACTGAACAAAAAGACAGGTTGCATTCCATTTCATCTGTTGCCTACTTAATTGCTTCAGAGATGCAGAAGCATGGAAAGAAGTGTGGAAAGCAAAAGTTGGGAATCAGAGAAAGATTAGAAGGTTACTGTTAATATAAGTTGGGGATCAGAGAAAGAGGATCTTTTTAGTCCTATTTAATATAAATTAAATTTTGCTGGAGAGATTGATGGGAGGGAGATTGAGTTATTTCTATGGGATTTGTTTAATAAAACTGGATTTCATAACCTCATAATGGAGAAACCACACAAAACATCAACTAAGCCCCTAGATACCTTCATCATCATTTTCCACCCCGGGACGGAAAGTGAGGATGCCCTATGAAAATGAAACGGAATTGTTTTCCTATTTGTAGTTTGTGTTTGGCTATTATTTGATGCTTTGTTTGATTCAAAGATTACATCTCATAGTTCTGCGTTTCTCTTTTTTACGGATTAGTGAGCGTAATATTTTTTTTGTTTGGTTAAAAAAATTCCGTAGAAAAATATGGTCCATTTCAGCTGACTTCATGTAATGCACAGACCTAAATCTAATTATATTATTGTTTATGTAGATATGGACGAGTGTGTGTGTGTGTGTGTGTGTGAAAGGTGCACATATTCAAGAAAAGTAAATTATCTTTTGGAAAGAGATGAGAGTAAAAGACAAGAGAAGCTGAGGTGAAGTATCTTTTGTTGTTGGGAAAAGAAGGGAACGGAACAAGTGAGGAAAGAGAATGAATGAGTGAAATTAGAGGGGAGGGATTGATTATCTCAAAAGAACTGAAGCACACCTACAGGCAAAAAAAAAAAAACCCCAGAACAGCAGTAAATTATATAACGATGCACGTCTTATGAAGCTAAAGTTATTAGTGTTAAAGGATGTCACGCTTTTTCAAATCACATATATTTAGTTATTGCAATGACGTGGCTGTGCGGCGGGCACGTGAGATCTTCTTTTTCTAGTGAAATAGATTAATATTTGGAACCCTTTAACGTTAGACATTTCATCTCTAATGACTACTGTTTTGACAAAAAGGGCTGATTAAATAAACGAAGCTTAAAAGTGATGAGATCACAGCCAGCATGGTCCATGTCTGAATTATATTAAAACTAGTGCATAGGTTTGAGCATTATTCAACATATATAGGCGGTTCCGATTGATCAATGCATTGTCGGGATTGATCGTACTGGACATATATGTCTTCTATTGGACTTTTCTGTACTGCTCGCGTTAGACATGTGGAGCATGAAGAATGAGAAAAGATAATTTGATATGAGATGGGGCGGGACTCTATATACATACACATATATATAATTTAATAATTAAGGTAAGTAAAAAAGATAAAGTACCATGATAAAAATAATAAGAAGAAGAAGGAGAAGAAGGAATGAACCGTGATGGTCGAGTGCTGTTGGAAAAGCTACTTTTGGTGGTGGACGTGCATATATTGGAGTCCCAGAAAAATAAATTAACTAACCTGAGCATATGCGGTCTATTAATTGCAGGCGAAATTGCTTTCTGAAAACCAAGTATTGGTTTTGCACTTCTACAAAAAGATAAAGACATCATTGGCCATGTCGTCCCAACCAAGGTGTCTTAATTTGTGTCTTAATTAATTATTATGTAGTTAAGATTAGATATTCAGTTGTGTTGCGTCCCCATAGAAATATTTGAGGTCATAGGCGCTAAAACTGTAAAAGATTTGAGATTAATTAATCCAACTGAATATAACCAGAGCATGTCAAACTTTTTCAATGAATCTGCATCCATCGATCTCCTTAATATCTTAATTATTTAGTGTACTAATAAGCACATAATTACAAAAGCAAATCATTATAATATAACAGAACCATAAGTGGGGGCGAGAGGGAAAAGAAAAGGGGAAAAATGGAGGTTTAGGAAGCATCTTAAAAAGCTTCAAGCACATTGATATTATAACCAATTCCTTTTCATGTTACACTAATATGCGAAAGATACCCCTTTTTTGCATAATGAACCAAGACAAGATAAAGGTAAGCCATAAAAAAGGTGAACCGTGCAAATAAAAAAAAAAAACTTCAATTTTCCATCGATGCTCTCTAACCGCACAAGAATGGTGCAACATAACGTGTTGACTATTTAATGATACAATGTGATTGAAGATTTAAAATCATCCTTCCAATTTGCAATATATAAAGGTGATTTTGATGAATCTGTCATCTTCTGCATAAAAGTAGCCCATGTGCCCTTTTATGTTTTAACCACTTCAACTTGAAATATAATGATCCAAACTTAAAAGAAAAAAAGCATTAATAACCATCCA